>NC_140769.1:86593777-86899050 GCF_044657685.1 Stegodyphus dumicola
AGCTAATGGAAGCTGTTTCTTCAACAGGCCACCACGGTAACAATTGTAGAAAGGATCTTGCATATTTATCTTCACGTTTTTATAAAAGAGGAAACAAGTAATTACACCAAATACATTGGCTTTAAATGTTACTACATATGTGACTTACAGAACAAATTAATTATCTACAAAGCGTACAGAATGGATTCAAAAATCTACTGAGCTGTATTTACTCAGTACAACATATTCCATTAAATAAGAGTTTACAGAACTGCTTCAATGAATAATTGGCGATGAAATAAGCATCTTACACCCCTTTAATGTAGATGGGCTCTTGGGGACGGATTCTTAAACTGCTTCGCATCATGTTTGCTGTATAATGATGAAAATGTCGCTTCATTAATTCTACAAAACTCTTAATGATTGTTTTCTTATAATTACAAATGCTTTATCCTTTATGAAATTGGCATTTCTTCATGGCATTCTTTCTAGATAACTATGGAAAAAAGTTTAGATTTTACTTTTTTTACTTTAATGGTATCTTACTATATTTCCTTGACAACATCTTTAGCCTTTCTTACTTAACTTTAAATACACTAAGCCAGTAGGCTCAATAATGAATTACAGAATGTATGATTTCTTGTTCATGTGCAGATTCCAAAAAATTTAGAAAATGAAATAAATTGATTTCTTTTTAAGATACTGAATGTAATGCAAGTATAATAACGAAATAAGTATAATCATTAATCAGAATTCTATTATAAAATAATTGAATGCTTTGCAAAATCTTATTGAATTCATTTTGAAAATGAAAAAATATTTTCAGTGTATGAACAATTTATAAATCGCATAATGGTATTTGTAATATAATACCTTATAATCTTGAAATGTACAGACAGTGGATAGTTTTTTCTTAATCCTTTAAGAAAAATTAAGAACTTAAATTAGGCAGCATTAATGTTCGCCTTAATTCTCAGCATGTCTTCTTTATTTCTCATATTTATAGTATTTTTCTTTTCGTCCAATTATTTTAGGGAATAAAATGCAAAATTCTTTATACATTTTTCTTTTTGTCAAACTTCCCCTTCTTTTTTCTCATAACTAAGACCTGGTATCCTCTTATGGCATTAATTAAACCATTAAACTACGTTAATGGTACTCTTCAAAATACCATTCATAATTAGAAAAGTGTATTGCACCACATTATTAAATATTTCTTCTCGTTTCTAAATAATGATTTCATAGTTCACGGTAGACAGAACAGCAACTATTAAAGAAATACTTTGACTGGATTAGCTTCCATATAGTCAAAAATGTATTAAACTTATTAGTACTTTTAATATTTGGAATATTCTGTTATTGTACTTTCTTTACTAAATTAGATGGATATTCAGAAATGTACCAAGAAAGCCAGTATAAATTTTTAATCAACATTAAGTATTTAGCGAGTCTTATCCTTTAATTAAATCCGTAAAAAATCCAGTAATTTAATCGTTAAAACAAAACAAAAAATAAATTACAGTATTTCTCGGAACATTAAATTACGAGCCGTACCCGAGCTATTAGCGACAAATGAAAAAGATTAGAATCATCGGGACGCAGAGACAAAAAAAAAAAAAAAAATGTTAAATTGTAGGCAGCGTTACAGTTTTGTTAACTGGTCTCATTTTTCTCGTCACCATTTGACGCTAATGGTAACATTAAGGTCTTTTGGCGATAGCGGCGATATTAGAGGGCCTCGATTTGGGGCCATATGTCGCCAAAACGTATTGAGCTCCAGCTTTGTTAAAGGTAATGATACCAGCTTTACTCAACTCGCTCAATGAAGTCCATTTCTGTAAAAAGAGATCACGATAATTTCTCTTTTGATGAGGCGAAGAGTTTAGGAGCTCGTTTTGGATGTAGTATTAAAAGAACCTAACATTAGTCTGAATAGCTAAGCAGATTTTACAACAATTTTTTATAACGCTGTATTAGAACGTCATGATGAAATCGCCCACTTTAGATCCTTATAGAAAGAAGTTCTTTAACTATCAAACTATAAAGTTAATCTGTTGGTGCTCAAAAAAATATTTTAGTAATTTCCTGCCTCGTATTAATTATTGTTGCCATAAAGTTTTCTTAAAGACTCGTAAATGTAAATAATGAAGAGAAGGGTGGCTTAATAAAACCATGAATTCATGATTTATTTTATGAAATGGTTGCGTACAGATAATACTTAGAGCTTTTCATGTAAAAGAAGAACCCAAGTTGACAATGATTTGACGTTATTTATCATAATCTCAAACTGGTTATTTGTTAATGCAAACATGCCTCTTCTGTAATAGCCAATAATTCTATATTAAAGACTATCTTCCTTAAAATTATTTTTATTAACCTGGCATCTGATTTTTTATGTTAAATTTGTTGTATCATCTTCAAAACATTCTACATTAAAAGAAATGAAATTCAGTGGCATAGATTTTTTTCAAGTTTTTTTCGTAACTGAGCCGACTTACCAGTGATTAACTTAATATCAGTGATTTAACCAATTAAAAGTATTTTCAAATATGTATAATATATGTTAAAATTGTCTTTAATAAGTTACTTTCAGCATGTTTATATCTCAGATTCACAGTCTTTCTCTCTGTTTCTTTTTATTTCAAAACTTTCAAGAGGGATGCTATATACAACTTAGAATGTTATAAGGTATTTCTCCCGCCTTCTTAACATGCCTTAGTAGGTCAGCACGCTGGACGCGTATTCCAGGGGTCCGTGGTTCAATTCCCAGAGAGGACGTTGCTCATTTTTTATTATTCCTTCTTTAAAAATAACCTAATGGCTCTACAAGGTGAAATATGTGTAAATAGGAAAATAATCTTAGCAAACGTGGTTTAATTTAAGGAAATTGCATAATACAGGATTTTAAGAAATCTAATCATTTTATAATGTATTACGCCGCCCAACCGGTATAGTGGTTAGCGTCGCTAACTGCCGAGCCAAAAGTCCCGGGTTCGAAACCCGGAGAAGGCATGGATGTTTGTAAATGTATAGTGTCGGTTCGGCATGGCGGCACTCTAAAATATGCGGCAAGCCGAAAGTCTTCTCGTGATGTTTGTTGGAAGGGAAGAGAAGCTGAGAGACCCTCAGACCCGTCCCACCCCGCGGGGTTCTCCATCAAAATTGGAGGCTGCGCTAAGCAATATCGCACTGTCATCTGCTTAAGATTGTTGCCAACGGCAGACGTATTCTAGTGCTCCTTGCCGTGAGGAATACCGTGGTCTTGGGCTGACTGAGTCAGACAAGTGAGTATAAGCAACAACAAAAACAACATAATGTGTTACAGCCCTATAGAAACTATTAGGCCTCTAAGAAACAGGAAGCACACCAAATTTGCAAACGTACGTTATCTATACCGTCTTCGGAAATCCAGCCGAAGATCCTTCAATTACTAACTGTTTGTTCTCACTATTAATACACAAAAACGCGAGGAGCAAGAATGCTGTAATTTCTTATAGCTCTTTCTCATACTTAAAGAGTGATTATGGGACCCATAGAAGTAAAACGTACCTCTATGATGGAAACCAATCGGCCAAATCCAACTAGCTACGAGTTGTCGCCCAACATGTATTAGGTTTTGTTTGGTTTATTGAGATTACGGAAAAGCACACTAGGGCTATGTGCCTATAGGAAGGAATGCCTTTATGAAGGACTTTTTACGGAAAACTGACTCGACTACACGTCACACATGGGGAAAACCACGAGAACGCCCATGCAGCCAGCCCTTTCGCGGAATTTTACCCTCGGACCGTACTACCAGTGTTCATAGATTTTACTGCTCGGCTGCTAGTTGGGACATCATGTCTTAGCTCGTACGCCTTTGGAATGACATGGAGCAGGAACTGTAAATAATTAACTGCAATCTTGCTGAGAACTGAACTACAAATCCTTAAGTTGCTAATTAGACATGCTATTATTTAAGAAAAAATTCACAACCGAGGGGAATACCATTATTCTTTACAACATTGCTGTAATTGAAAAAGCTATTTCTATCAGCATATATACAATATTTTACAACTGCATCATTTCGTTTGCTTGCGCATTATCCTCTGTAATCCTTCTGTATTGTACCTTGTTATACGTTAATAATTCATTCGACTATAAAAGGTATAAGATAACCAAACTAGACAAAAATTAATGAAACTTTTCAAGAAAAGTCTTTTTCAAGAATTTCGGTCCCAGACAGTATCGAAGCGATGCCCTAAGGATTTAGCATTGCGCACATAAAATTATAATACAAAATACATCTAGTTAAGCAAGTAATACAAGTCATAAAAATACAAAAATGCATAAAAATCAAATTATATACATATAAACAGAAATATTCACGTAATTTACAACCTACTTAAACCAAGAAATAATTTTCCTTTTATATCAGTATTTTTCTTCTACAAGTATTCGGTATACGCTAGAATATGCTCTGAATTTAACATGTCGAAACCTTCTTTTAAATACAATCTCTTTCTGCCTAATTTGTGGCTCACCAGCGGCCAAGCGGTGAAGTAGCTGAATACCGGTAGTTCGGTCCGGAGTTGAATCTCGGCGAAACAGCTGGCTGCATAGGCGTTTTCGTGTTTTCCCCCATGTGTAACGTGTGTACGAGCCAGTTTTCCTTAGAAGGCATCGGCTTTGCCGTAGTCACATAAAACCAAAAACAAAACTTTCTACGTAATTTACATTCTGATAGGGAAATCGAAACGAGAAATGACAGTAAAGATTCAAATCATAAAATAAGTAGTTATTGAAAAATAATATTAGTACTCTACAAATGTTATAAAATTGCAAACTTTTCACGGAATTTCATAAAATAAGCCTTAAAAACTATTCAAAGATCCCGAAAAATCCCAGTAAAAGTATTCAGAAATGCTTTATTAAAAGCTGTATTTCTCAATTTGATGTAGAACTCAAAATATAATTTTGTTAAAAGTAACTGACGTGTCTTAAGACATTGTTTGGATAAACTAACTGCACTGCATCGCAAATGTAAATGATGTAAATAATGATTGTGTTTAAATTCATTTAAGTATTCATTAAGTACATATTATTTTTTTATTTACAAATTCTTACAGATGTGCTTAGATGATTTTAGTCTACTTAAGATTTAGGATTAAGATGAAACTGTCCAATTTTAATTCTGCTTTTATATTTCTTTTTAAAAAAAGCAGACTTATAATTATTCCAATTTATGTTGACACTTAGCAGGCGAATAATGCATTTCTCAAAATAAAAGAATGAAAAAAAATCATATGCATTAATCCATCAAAAATTTAATCCTTGGTCGTTTCAAAGAAAGTGAGAGCTCAAGTAATTATAAGGAAAAATGTGATCCTGTCAAATCATTTCATATTATATTCTTTTACTGAAAAGTAGCTTTCCTTTTTCGTGCAGAAAAATGTCATTTGATGAGTTTAGGGATTACATTTTATGATGTCAGCTTTAATATTCTAATTCATATGCAATTTAAGCTTAGTATTTTAAAACTTGGGATTTGCTTGCGATACTTTTCCATAGAAGTATTATGAAAAGCCTGCTATTTAGGTTTTTTATGTACATCTGAAATTCTGAATTTAACTCAACGCAAACGTTTAATAAACAGCACAGACTTTACTCTTGTACAGCATACTTACACAAAACATTACTAAAATTAATGATGATGATGAGGAGGATGATAAGATTTATTATTATTGTTATTATTATGCTAATAATATCTTACAAAATTCTAGAACTTAAATGCTGGAGTTTATATAACCTTTACTTGTTTTTTAAACATTTGATTTTTGCATGTAATGATTTATTGGATCGATCTTAATAAAAGCCGCATTTCGATACCTAAATAACATATTTTTTTATAATAAAAAAAGCCACATTTTATACGGGAATAATCAATTGCTTCTCTTTTAGGTTTGTTTCTTGAAAGTGCAAAAGTGAGTTCAAGTCTTTTAGCCTCTTTGTCTTTTCACATTTTTAGAAGCAAATGCATGAGACAAGAAATAATCCTTCTTTGAGACAATAGCAGAGTTTTGAAACTCAAATCATTAAGATTACAAACCGTGTCCTTAAATAAAATTTAAAAAAAACATTAAAAACCATAATAGTCCAATATGTAAATTAATGTGTCAATGCAAATGCTACATGTATCTATAAAATGAGTGCATCTAAAATATGTAAGTTCTATTAACGTATTAAGGTCTTTAAAGAAAATGTGTCTTAATTCATGTTCTCTTTTTAAATCTTCATCATTTTTCTATCCTCCGTTTTATTTATTTATTTGTTTAATTCGTGTTTATATTTCACAGATTCGTTCTGTCCTCGAAACTTTCCTCTCTAGGATTGTACATTAGCTCTCTAAACATCAGATTAAACGAGCATTGCTTTCCATATTACACTTATTCTATCTAACGTAGAATTTATTATTGTACATACATGTAATGTGTGAATTTTTTCATTGTTATTTACATATATTTATACCTGAATTGGGTTTTATTTTTGTCATATTAAACACAAATCTGTTCCATTGTAGTTAGTGAATTACGCAGAGAAGCCGTTAAATATATTGGTACTTCAGAGAAATTGTAAATTTTACACTTTGGAAGCAGCAATATTGAGCATACGGTGTGTAGCGATAAAAGAAACACTAAATCATCCTAAATTTTAAATCACCAAACATTGTTTCCACTTACAAACTCTCTTTTCTGATTTAAAGTTGGGTTGTTCCATGTCTCAGAATCAGCTCTGTTATTTTTAGCAACTCATCATGCACATCCCAAACAAGGAGATCTTAATATGTTATGCAACTGAATGAAACAAATACATTGGAATAGGATAACAGCATCAGATCGAAATAATTAGGTTTGTACAGAGCTGTTAGATTTTCTATCAGTTATCATGCTGTATTAAACAGTACCATTCACTTTTATGCATTATACTGAAATATGCGTATATATTATACATTGAATATTAATTTTCTTCATACAATTAATTTATTTGTCAATCTCGGTCACACATTTTATTAAAAGCAGGGTGATTTTTTAAATAGATCAACAAAACATATTTCTATAGTTTATAGCTCTAAGTATCTAAGAATTATTAGTCTGACACTTGCATAGTTCTGTTTCATATATTGCTAACTTTGTGATGATCCTATATATTTTTGTTGTCAGATGCGGAGTCTTGATCAGGTACTTTTTTAAAAGCGAGCTCGCTGCTGGGTAAGTTCTTTAAATGAAATTCAGATGTTAAAGGACATTCCCAGATGTTAAAGATATAATAATCTGCGTCTCCCTTTTCCACACATACACAGATTTCTGTAGAAGAAATATTCTCGCATGGAAGTATGTCGGAAAAGTATGTCGCGATCAGATAAAAGGTATGTATTGGGATCAGATACATATTGGGAACGGTTGCCGTTGGTATATTTTCCATTCACCTTTGGAAGGACGTTCTGAGCTCTCCGTCCTTTTAGTGCATTTTCCCATTCATTTTTCTAACTTAATGTGGCTTCCTATTTTTATTGGCATTTTAAGTATGACAGAGGACACAGTATTTCTGTAAATTTACCTTCTCGATTAATTGCTGCTTTTGTTACCATAGGCTTTTTCGTCATCTTCATGTTCGATACGGCCTTTGATCCACGAGGTTTCAGTTTTCATATTTTCTGATGAGTTTGAGAATGCTTTGATGTCATCTATAATGCTTGATGTAATCGTCATATTTTTAATTGCTAACAGTTCAACCTGGCTATTTGTTTTAATTCTGCTGATACTTGCAGTACAGCTTAAACGGCTGCAAGTTCCACTTGGAACACATTTGTTTTCGGGATTCATGTGCCCTATCCAGATGATTGAATGATTCTTCACTAATATAAGGTACACAGTGCTACCAACGTTATTGTCCGTTTAAGATCCTTCTGTAAATGCAGACGGGTATGCTTTTACAAAATGTTTCAAATCTATGGAATTTAATTCTGTTGTCGTAAGATGCTCTATGTTTTTTATACAGCCGCGATTTCTTTCCGTATTGACTTGGATTCATGACTTGGAATGAAGATTTGACCTCTGTATTCTAACTGATGATTGAATTGCATGATCCTGGTAATAACATCTATTTTTCTTCAGTAATGTTAAGAGGAATTGTTCCTAGCTGAGCGTTAAGTGCTATGTTAGACGCCATACGAAAGGCTGTAGTAATTTGCAACACAAAAGGTCTTTGAATGACACTGAGGGTTCTCACCTTCTTTGTATTCACGAGTAACATCATACTGCTGCACCATATGTTACCATTTTGGTTACAACTGTTTTTAATAACATTTCTGTTACATCAGGGTTAAGTCCCCAGTTGCAGACTTACATCCGGCGTAGTGTGAATTCTGTTTCTGCAGTGCCTTCCTTAATATTCTGAAGATGAGGAATTCAAGGTAATTTCGGGCACTAATAATACCAAGATATTTTATTTTTTTAACTGTTTTGATTCTATTGTTTTCAATATGCAATGCGATATTTTTTAGAATTTTCTTGCCTTGTGTATGAATCACTTCCGCTTAAGTCTTCTGGTCTGATACCTTTAGCTTTTGTTCTTTCCAGAGAAAACTGAAATTGCGCAGCGCATCCGGGCTATTAGCTTGGAGGGCTCTTTTACTGTATTGCCAGAGATCACGTTTGCTTAATCATCCCCGTACACAAACATTTTAGGATACGCTACCCATTGATGATCCGCTATATAATTAAATGAGATTTCCTAAAGAACCGCACTCCTGCAAGACGCCTGGGAACTTCTCTTTTCTATTCTCTAGTAAATATGCTTTTAGCTTTTAAAACCATGCGTTTCCTTGGTATCAGTACATTATTATAAGAAACATTGTTTAGGGACAAGAGATTTCTCTTAGAGACTGCAGAACTGCAGACCACCACAGCGATTCAATTGCACATTTTAAATCTAGGCACAAAATAGATGAATGCAGCTTATTTCATATTTTTAATCTTATTTATTTCAAGTGGACGTTCACTACATGAATTGCTTTGGTTTCCGAAACTATAGTTGTGAGAGTTGATGAATCCATTGGCGTGGATGTGATAACTGAGACTTTCTATCATTCCTCAATCCAATATTTTCCCAAAAGCTGGAAGGAGATTTATGAAATTTGGGATCCCCTGGTTTTTTATTCATTTTGGCGAATAACACAATCTGACCTACTTTTAAGCAAATGATAAACGTATGTAAACGAATGTATTTCAAGGCATTTGTTGTAAAAGCGCATCATTAAATTCTTGCTGCCTGCGTGAATGAGTTTTTAAATCTGGTTATCCAGTCAATGGAACTCCGGAATTTTTTTCTTGGACAGGCATTTGATTATGTGTGTGCTATATGTCATTGTGAATGGAACCTTGTCTGATGTCCTAGAACGATTTTGAAATCAAGTATTACTTTCTGATTTGGAGTGCTTTTATTGGGAATATCCTTATTAAATACTGCATTTAGGGTGGCTATTGATAACATGGTAATAATTTTTTATGATTTGAATTCATTTTTAGAATATTTATTTGTTAAGGTGAATCTGTGTAAGTTTGTTAGCTGCTATTTTATATAATGGGCCATATATATTTCTGTTACTAGCGCAGTATTTTTCAAGTTCTTAAATTTTGCTTCTATTACCATCTTTTCATAGTAAGTCCTTTGTTTTATTGTAGTTAACCAAACTTAATTTTCTTCGTTATTCACCTTGGGTCGATTTTAATTGTCTTCAAAGGTCTTTTACTTTATTATTCTGAGGTCTAAACTCTTATGTTCCCCAATAAGTTTTGCTGACTGAGTTGTTTGTTCTAAATTTGAACGTATTTGAGCATATCGCGTGAATTTTTCATATTATTAATTCACTTGTGTAGTTCATTTCTTCGCTGTCGGAGGCACTGATTAAGTTAACTCCATTTTTAGATTCTTCTCTCATTAACTTTTCTAAAATCTTTTTTACAATGAAGTTGAGATTTTTTCCCAGATTTAATTATTTATTTGATTAGGCAGTGGAACATAGTCTGGATGGATGTATTGTGTATGTGTGATTATGGCAAAGCCTCGAGGGCTATCTGCCTAAAGGGAGGGATGCCTTCGTGGAGGACTTTCTAAGGGTAACTGGCTCGTATACACGTTACACATGGGGAAAACCACGAAAACGCCCATGCAGCCAGCCCGTTCGCGGGATTCGAACCTCGGACCGAACTACCAGTGTTCAGCGACTTTATCGCTCGGCCGCTGGTGGGCCCTCGGATGGATGTATTATTAATTTTATTAATAAGATGATGAGAAGTCAAAGTTAGGGCAGGCCATCCCCTACCATTCTGAGTATAGAATGAAGTTGAATCGGAACATTGGTTAAGCAAAATTAGGTCACAAGAATTTATGAATTATTCCTATAAATGTCCTTTTGCAATGTGGACTTGGCGCTGCATATCCCCATAGCTGGTTATGCGACTTAAAAGGGAAAAAAACGGAATTTAAAGTTTTTCATGTTCTCAAGTATATGAGTGATATCTTCTAGCACGGAAACATATTCGCTGGAGTTCAAAAGTCGCGAATATGAATCATTGATATGGTTGCGTTTTTTTCTTCTGACACCAGTTGTTACGTTATTTTCTTCCTTCACGTTCGTACGAGGTTCGCGTGGATTTGGAGGGAATAATAACGACACTACTTGATGAAGTATCGAAACTCACTTTATTGGCCAGTATTGTCAGGAGAGCTCCAAAACACGTTTACAGTCGTCGATGAATTACTATAAACACGCTGACACGATCAGCGACACAGCCTCGAGGTTATCAGGCTATCACGGTAGAGACAGCTTCACGGCAAATCACTATAGTACAGCTCCCGACTCTGCTTGGTCGTTCTCGGAACTCCACGTACTCTCGAGACTCTCCACGCTACAACTCGCGATGACTCGACGATACATAGAACACAGCTCCCGACTCTTCGGTTCAGTCGTTCCCGGAGCTCAACACGGTCTCTCGACGATGCACTAACCGCGATACACTACGAGACTCTTGCGGTGCCCTCGACGACTCACTCGGCACTCGCTGCCCGACTGTCAACTCGATCGACTCCGCAGGGATTGATTCGCTAGACGAGACACCAACTCGATACTAACTAACTCGCACTCTATGCGAGGCACTCTCACTCATCCTCTCAACGAGGCGTACACACCCTGACTGCAAACCAGCAGGGTTTACATAGCTTTCGGGAGCATTCTGGGCTAAACCGGTAAGAATTCGTTCTAGAAAGTTCTCCATCCATCCATGGCATATCGCCAATTTTTTCGCCAAATGTCGCCAAATGGGCGATTTTTCTCCAAATGTGGCAACACGGCCTTCCCTTGCCATTTTATGGCAACCCTTAATCTGCTTTGCGGGGAAGCTATCTCACCACGCCTGTACATTTCTTAACAATATGAATAGCGACTAAGTCTTTTTTTTTTTTTTTTTTTTGCCATCTCTGTTGTTGGATTGTTGGATGTTTTTGATATCACACAATAGCCGCTCTTGGTAAGAGCTCTTGGTTATTATCTGATGCATATTCGAATATATTATATGACACTGGTAATCTTGTAATCTTGTCGTTAATAGAGTGCTGTTCTTGAAGTAGCATAATGTCTGTAAAGTTGCTTGCTAAATATACTGCGAGTTGATCTGATGCAGTTTTAGATCTTTGTAAATTTGCTTACAAAACTTTTATGTTGTTAGCTAGCACGAGCAAAAGCTAGCATGAAATAAATTTACATTCATTGCAGATAATACTTTTACTTATTACTTTAAAAAATATTTTATGTAGCCTTATTTAATTATATTTTCTAGTGTTGGCTGATTCTTAATGACATTAACTGAGTCCGTTGCTCTTTCTTGCTTTTATTTTGCTACCTTTTTTGGTACATTAGACAATTTGGTGCATATGCTGGATGATTGATACCTAACTTGATATCGTTTATGCTGTTATGTAACTTATAGCTAATGCATGATGGATGTTTAGACCTGCAGTCAGTACCTAGTTTTGTGGTGTCCACTGTACTAGCCGCAATATGCAAGATGTTTACAGTTGCGTAGCGAATATTCGAGTCCTGGCACATATTACACCGGTATTTGTCAAGGAATCCTGTGATTTTTAAAGGTGCGTCATCCACAGCTGAAAATTTTATTGCACGTTAGTAACTGAAATGCCGCTAGCTTCCACTTAATTACCTATCGTACTTATGCTTGAAGTCTCCCAGACAGTTTAAAGAGAGGGTGTGGATGTCATCTGCGTTTATATTTATACTCTCGCATAATAAGCAATTTACTTCTTTTTGATGCACATAGTCAGGTGAGTAAATATTTACATATTTAATTCAAATTTGTTATTCTTTTTAACGCATGCGTAAGTATTTTTGACTGTTGGCCTATTGACTTTCATTCGATCCCATCAGACATTAATAAAGAAAATCTGTATTGAGAAATCATTTAAGGATTTTAATCTCAAAATGATTGTATCTTAATCATACTTAAGAAACCAATAAATAACATCGATACATCGGTTAAACTAATTCCCTCATTGCTCGCCTTTTACTTTTATATCACATTGATGACTACTGACAAGACGAACTTTAATACCCAATTATTCTCGAACATTTGTTATTTTAAATTCGCTGTGTCCCTCTCTGTGGTTTTCCCCTTATGTAATGTAAATACAAGGCAATTTACTTTAATAAAATCCTCTTAGAAGCCGCCCATCTCCCTGAGGAAAATTATCACTGTGTGCTCTGCCGAAATTAACTAAACACATATCTTTCTATTTTGTTGTTTGCTCTTCCGTTTTTCCTCTGCTTAAGCACTACTATATTACTCTCATATATTTTTAAGCTTTATTTTTAGTTTGCCATTTTACTCTGCGTTCTTTCTTTTCCTTAATCCGAAACGGATTCACATGACTAAATATTCGTAATATACCAACCACTAAAATTATGTCCTAAGAAAATAAAATTACATGGTAAAAAAATTGTCAACAGCACAAATTATTGACACTTTTACGTGTAATATCTACAAATTAATTATTAATGCAATAGAATTCTGTTCATTGACCATCTACTCTTCCCTATCGTTCTACAGAAATTATTTATGAATTTTTAAAGAACTGATTTAAATAATATAAAAAAATAAAAATATACAAACACTTTACTTACAAAAAACACTTTACTTAATTGTTCCCTACAATACAGTATGCAGTATGATAAAAGTTCATGATATTATCTTTCAACATCAGCACTCAATCTGTGCAAACAAGGTTAAAAATAATCACTCATTTTCCTGTCTACACATAGCTGCTCCTTGTTCATAGTGCGATTACAGAATCTTTGTTTGCACCTGCTCTTCGTTACTAAACTGTTTCCCATCTAAACACTAATTTCTGTGGCATTTCTGAGTGAGTCGCTTTATAGCTGCTGTTATTATTACTCTTTCACGAACCTTCAACAAAATGTCTTTTGTGATCGACACTGGCGGCATTCTCTATGATTGCAAGTGACAATTCTTTTGTTCGCCTTCATAATTTAACAATAAATCGGTATACTTAAGACGTTTTGTCCATACAAATTGTATTGTTTCTCATATTTTAAACTTGAAGCAAGTTTCCAGTTAGTGAGCCATTTTGCTATCGTACTACATATAACCTCTTACTACAAAACAGTGAAATTATTTTCATAGAAATACGTAAACATAAACTTAAATGCCACTTTTTTTACTTAATGTACAGAGTGGTGGAGATAATTTTTAATAACGTTTCAGCACTCCTTAGTAATATTTCATACAGCACAAAATATTACGTGATGTATCTCAACCAATTCATGGAAGATATTATGCTGAGGCGAGTAACAATATTAAGGTAACGTGTAATTATACAATGTTGATATGTTAATGCATGAAAATTTATTGTGGATTCCTGAGTAAAACTTAACACCAGAAGTGCTTTATCAATGAGAAAGGTACGTATCGACTATTTTAAAACCCCAAGCCTATACTAGCGTTACCTAGGGCTATGACTGAAAACATAGGAAATATATATAAAAAGCATCGAAAACCGACCTAAGTATATCATCATTCGGTACAGAACAGAAAGTGGATTTCATTCATTCGAAACTGACAAGCCAGTTAGTAATCCTCGGCATTGTATTACTGTCGTATCCAACAGGATATAACAGTAACATAGAACGATTACTTTTGTGAATCGCATATCGAGCAGGACAACAATGAAATTTTATTGTTGATACCCTTGAATTCCTTTTTAATCGTCGGTATAATTTTCACAGCCCAAATATGCAAACATTGCGTGATGGTTGATCTGCTTACTGTGACTATGAACACAATGGTAATATAATATAGTTGCTTAATCAATGGTGTCCAAGTTCTACTGAATTTCTGCGTGGTCTTAGTCAAAATATACCAAACATACATGACCACTTTCTAAAACATTAAAAGTAACCCGATTCTTTCGGAATAGACCTCACAAATGCATCGGGATGTACTCATAATTATATTCTACGCATATAACAATACGCAAATAAAATCATCCAGATGATCAACTCAAGAATAAATAATTTTCCTCAGCAATTTCCTACATTTAAATTTTATTAACTATTGCTCCATATACATATAAAGCAAAATACAAGAAGTAATTTATTCAAATATAATAAATTACTCAATTGTGATTACTTTTATGCAATACCAAGATGGAGTTATATTTTATCATCGCTTTGTTGCAGACTATCTGAAACTAAAGCTTCTGATTGGTTTAATTCTCAGTAGGTAAATTTCTAAACTTCATTTTGTAGCAATAGAATAACCACCAAAACAGCAGTTAACGCTCTTCTTCTAAGGATATGGATTAAGAAACATTATATGATATTCCTTCCTTCTTTCCGCATGGCTTCGTGGTGTAATTGAAAACATACTCGACACATATTCCAGAGGTCCTGGCAAGAGCACTGCATTTTTTTCACGCATCCAACTTCAAGATAACTTAATGACTCTATAATATGTCAATTGATGGTACTATGCTAAGCAAAGAAAACAATTTTTAAGAAAAGGGGAATTTCAACAGATTTCAAAAAGATTTTCCTATAAATCAAGTATAAGCAAATAGGCGCTTAGTAAGTCATTAAAATGGAAAACGATATTCGTCAAAGTTTTTCATCATTTGGTTGTAAATTTCGTTACATTCTATATACGTTTTACTATCGAAGTTGGCATACTTGAGCGTTTTCAATAGTGATTACTTATATTGCTTATTTTAAAAGAATAATTAAAAATAATCTTTTCCTAACAGTTAAATTACTCACAACAGAAGTTATAAGGTATGTCTCCCGCCTTCCTAGCGTGCTTTCGTGGTGTAGTGGTTCTGCACTCTGGGCCGGTATTCCAGAGGTGGTTCGATTCCCGGTGAAGTCGTTTGCTAATTTTTCATTTTCCCTGCTTCCAAAAATTACCTAATTTCTCTACAAAGTCATTCTTTAAAATCCTTTATTCTTATCTTGTTTTACTGTATTTAAAGAACATTTTTACAAGCACTTCATATCACTTAAATTATGGAATGAGTTTCTTTTAAATTGTGAAACATTGGAATGCAAAGATAACAAATGACGTAAAGGCTTCGAATTTTCCACTCTATTGCTATACTGGCATTACGTTTGTTTGCTAAATGTAACAAGAATGTATTACTATACTTAAATATGAAAAATAATATAATAGTATAATAAATTATCCTAAATATTGCTAAATGGTAAGCTCCTGCAAATGAAAGCAGTAACTTAATAGGTGGAAATCTTTCCTTGTTATAAGATCATGTTTTTAAGAAATAAAGCAAGCGGTTCTTGATCTCAGTAACTTTTTAAAAACTTAGCTAAATTTTGACTTTTCAAACTATTTCAAGACAAAAATTCCTGAAACTAAAGAATTTAATTTTTATACGTAAGATCTCAAAACTTATAATTCAGGTATAAAATGAAACTGAATTTTTGAAGTTATTTTCCAAGAAAACGTCTACCAAGTAGCGATGAGACAGCATGATTATTTATTTAAGTCCTCAGAAGCAGATATGTGGGGGTTGCGCAAATTACAATCATCAGAAGCCCTGCGTTTCAGGAAGCCGCCCAAAATCAATAATTAATTAGTACCGTTTTAACTTAAATATGAGACTATACTTTCATGCAAAAAAAACTTCTATATTAAATTCTTTATATTAAAGACTTTCTTAGTGTATATTTCGCAGTACATCTGAGTAAGTGTCTTTATCTTTTAACAAAAAGTTAATAAATAAGTTAAAATGTTCCTTTCTTCTTTTTTAAATTTTCAGCTGCACATATGAGATACGATAGCTTTTGAACTGACATATTAAGAAAAAAAAGCTTGTATTCGAGACCAAATATGATATTTATTATTACTACTGCGCAAATATTTAAGGAATTTATTGAAAAACCTAGACAACTGTACAGATAGAACACATGTAGAGCAAGTAGATAGGTGTAGTTCTCGGAAACTATTATCTGGAAGTATAGTATAACGTTTATCTGATAGAAAATTTCGGTATCTACAAATAACATTTACATCAAATATACTGTGAGCTATATACGTGTATTCCTACGAGCTATTGATCACAGGAATTGCATTCCTATGAGTAGATCATAGGATTTTAGTTGAAAGAATTTGCAGCAGAATTAAAACTTTAAATATTTTTCAAACCTTTTTATGTAAACAAAAACACGCCGAACATTAAAAGAAGAATATGTTAATATTAAAAGTGGTGATTTTTTTAAGAACAAATTTGTTTCTAGACTAGTATTTAACTATTTAAAATTAAATTACCTTAAATGAAAACGTAGTAATGTATCATGAAATAATTGTTTTAAAACTGTCCATTAAGTAACAATAGCATTTCAGATGGCATTTCATATGGTCTCAGAATAACGTAAATTAATCTGAAATAAGCATTATATGAATACATAAGGATCACTAAATAAAGCAAGAACGATAGTAAAGTGATCAAGTGATCAGTAAATAAAGCGCTGTTTAGCTCAAAAGAAAAAGATAGGGAAATGGAAAGATATAATTCTCAAGTACATCCAAGAGGAAGCTCTGCTGTCAACCAGCTTTATACAGGGCGTCTGAATATAATTCGAGTACCTAATTCAGCAATCAATAACCTGTCGTGCTCAACTACAATAACATTCCATTACATTAATGTCATCACAATTTTGAAACTTGAATCTGTCGATAACGATGCTAAAAGCGAATGTCAACTACGAAAGGCAAATGTCTGGCGTTTCCTAATTGAGAAACTAGCATATTTTGTTCAAACTCTTTAATTGGGCATATTCTGGTATATAATTTTGGACAGAATGCAAATGTATGGCTATGAATTCGCCCTTCTGTTTTAACGTTATAAAATTCCTAATTCTAAATAAATGTTTTCAGAAAAGCCTTTACTTATAAATAGCATTAAACCAACTAGTCATGAATCGAAGACAGATCATATTATTAATGAACTGCGAATGGTTGAAAGTAAGTAATTTAGCTAAACGTAATCAATTACTAATGAAATAAAGCTGTATTATTAAAATAAATAATTCTATTACATCAGTATTCTGAATTTTGTAAATGTGGTCATAACCTTTTCTTTTGAAACAAACTCTAAGGCATAAAATGTACTGTACGGAATAGATTAAAACTGAAGTGATTCAATTTTTGTATTTTTTCGTATTGCAATTTTTACTTCCTTGTACGAAGTAAAAAGGAAGTATTGTAATCGCAAAAAGTTTTAGGCAGCATATTTCAACGAAAATATCCATTTTGACCGTTACCGAATGCAATTTAACGATGTTTTTGCGTGATATCTGTACTTAAGGACAGAATAAAAGACTCGTTTCCTCCAAAAAAATTATAAAACTGCTTTAAAATAAATTCTGAAGAGCATTTTTCGTGGCGTCTGTACGAACGTATGTACGTACGTACGTATCTCGCATAACTCAAAAAGGAGTAGCCTCAGAACGTTGAAATTTTGTATATAGGACTGCTATAACATGTAGATGTGCACCTCGTATTTTGGTTGCAATCGGCCGCACCAAACGTATATAAATATATTTATATATATATCCACTCTGTTACCCGGCTCAGTGATCTCAGTGTCTTTACTCTTATATGTTTGTAAATTGTTCATTTTTTGCTTTAAAAATGATTGAATTCTGTTGTTTTTATCTTCTGGTTAAGCTTTTTATGCCTTTAGTAAATCTGTATGCACTTTTTTCAGAATTATCAACAATTTTAAAGTTGTTTAAGTGCCGCTAAGCCTAATAACAAGCAATAATACATAATGTAAACAAGCAATGGCCATTATGGCCATTGCTTGTTTACATTATGTATTATTGCTTGTATTATTGTTTACATTTGAAACGGCAGAATAGTAGATTTGTTGCCAATCTAGAGAAACTTAGCTTCGCAACACCAAAGATAACGCCTTCATTTATTATTCCCAATTAAATCATGCTTAATCCTTTCTGGAAATTTTTCGAGGAAATAAGTGTTTAAGATTTACTTGGTAATTTTTAATATGGATATTTTGAGTTTTTATGTATTTTTGCCTTCTCACGAAGTGAGACCTGAATTAATAGAATGAGAAATACCCAATCGTCTGTGAAAAACTGTTTCTTTTTTGTTTTATTTGCTTAATTTCTTTTATACATCTTTCTAACGTTATTATAGTATTTGAATAGAACATGTGGCAACGATTAGATAATTCTATTCTTTAAATGATATAAATTTTGTGCATTATGAGTTATAATAGGAACGTAATATAATACTGTTAAGTGAATCTAGCGCCAGAGTGTCGCTATGGTAAGCAAATACTAGAGTGAGTTTTAAAGAATGCATTTATTCTATTGTGGTTTATGCCCTGTCGGCGAAGTAGATTTAATTCAATCCAATAAGTTTAAATGAAATGCAAGAAAAAATGCGTATAATTTAATATTCCGTACAAGGAAGTCATACATCAGATTTTTATACATCAGATTGTATCAGATCAGGTGTATACATCAGATTTTTAGTTACTACTATGCAATTTCAATTTGGTTGAAGGTTATATTTCTTGATTTATATTATTTAATCCCTATTTTTATTTCTTATTCTGTATCTAATGTTCATGTCATCTTCCACTTGTGAGTATATTTTTTTAATTTTTTTTTAAATTCTGTCTATATAGTTTCATGCAAAATTTAATAATGTTTCATTATGAAGTTTTCACTTTATATACGTTCTATGCCGAAAAACAACCACTCATAAAATTCGATTATTATGTAGTTTTATGAATAATAAAGAGACAGTAGATGAAGGATTGAAACAGGGTAACATTCAATATATTTATTGTCATAACCAAAAAATGGTAAAAGATGAAGTAAATAAAACTGAATAACAATTATTCCATTTAGGCCTACCAACGACTGAACACTAGTAGTTCGGTTCGGGATTCAAATCCCCGCGAATAGGGAGTAGCTGCATTTGCGATTTCGTGGTTTTTCCCGTGCGTAATTTAGATATGACTCACTTTACCTTAAAAAGTCTTCCAGAGGCATCCCTTTCTCTGGCGTATACTTCTGCGTACGTTACCGTAATCAATAAAAATAAATCAATTTATTTATATTCCACATATATCCAGAAAGATAATTTGAAGATTTTAGATAATTTGAAGGAAACCAAATGTAAATTGTAACATTATGAAGCATCCTCTTCAAACATTCGCTGAGGACAGGCATTGTATCGCTGAAACATGATCCCGATAGATGAATGTCATAATCGTTGAAGTGCTGTGAAAGGTCACAGTAGTAACTGTTGTATACTACTAGACAGAAAGTTTCTCCAAGCTTAAGCTCTCAGCTTAGCACTTATGAGATTATACCATTTGCAATGTATCTTCAGATAGTAACGTTAGGATCAATGGATATACATGGTTATACTACGAGATTGAAAAATATAACATGAAGCACGTTATAAAGAAACATTTTTATATCTATTAAAATATAACATCGCGTAGAATGTATAGGGCGCAAAGTTATACAGAATAATTATGGACCAGTGGACTGACATATAAAATATTATCCCAGCTTCTTAGTTGTCTTTAGTGACTCCATCTATTACTAATATGCAGAGCCTATGAAATGAATTCTCTCTGACGCACAAGCTCTGCCAGTGGCCGAGTGTTTAAGACTTCTGAATGTTGGCAGTTCGTCCAGGGTTTGAATCCAGGTGAATTAGCTGCCAACATGGTTAGCTTTCGTTGTTTTCTAAATGTACCGTCTAGACCGGTGTTTCCCAACGTGGGGCCCACGCCCCACAAGGAGGAAATGCGACTGTTAAGGGGGGCAATTCAAATATGGACTCGACTAGAGTTTAAGGGGACAAAGGACATTCTAAATATGTTTCATGAAGTCAAAATCTTTCGAAATTTCATTTTTTATTCCCTAAAATAAAGAAAAATGTAAGTGATGTTTACGTAAAAATGTTTTTAAATTGCGTAAAAATGTGTTTTTAAATTGCGTAAAAATGTTTTTAAATTGCGTAAAATGTTTTAAAATGTTTTTAAATTGTTCCTTTTAAATATTTTATAAGGAAATCTCGCTGTAGACATGGACATTTAAATGCTTTAAAGGCATTTAAATAACTGCTTTCCAGACGTGTCTCGCACATTTCATCCAACGAATTTATTTTATTTTTTACTGTAGGAATGGCAACCGGTATATTATTCTATCCTTGAATGGCAACAGTAGCTTCTTTCAGCTTTGTTTATATTGATCTTATATTTATTTCTTTCAGCCCTTTAGTGAAATGAGGGGTGCAAGCAAGAAAAAACGTTCGTCGGCATTCGGAGGCATATTTAAAATTTGGTTTCATACCTGGTCCATAAATCATCAACTTTTGTTCTTTTATGCCAATAATGGCTGGCCAACAAATCAATAAAATTAGGTCGTCTTGAGGCACATTTGAAGGCGAAACATAATGCTGATATTAATTCAGATTTTAATTATTTTCACACTTTAAGGGAAATTTTTGAAAAAAGAGTAATATTAAAGTGTCTATTTACTGCTATAATGCAACTGTTAATCGTGCTCTTGAGGCTATTTATCAAATTTCATTGCTTATCGCTTAATCTGAGAAAAGCCGTACTATAGGGGAGAATTTAATCAAACCATCAATATCAGCATTTAAAACAGTTCTAAAAAACGATGACAAAGACGTTAAAGCTATGCCACTAAATAACAATACTGTTTGCAGAAGAAAGATTAAATGAGTGAGGATATTGAAATACAACTTGTTGAAAAGCTGAAAACAAGAACATTTTTGGGTGCAAATGGATGAACCAACTTTGAGAGACAGTGAGGCCGTACTTGTAACTTGTGTAAGATATATTCATAAAGGGGATTTTGCCGAAGAAATTTTCTGTAAATCATTAGAAAGCACCACTACCTCCAAAGATATTTATAGTAAGCTAAAAAATTACTTAGATATAAAAACTATACCAATAGAAAATACAACACATCTTGTACTGCAGATGGTGCTCCTAATATGATGGTTGAAAAATAAAATAAAGCACGGAATGAGAAAAGGGCTGCTTAAGATGGATAAAAGATGAAGATCCAGAAATGCATCTTGTGCATTGTGTTATTCATAGAGAAAACCTGGTAGCTAAAAACAATTCGCCTGCTCTAAATGAAGTACTAAATTCAGTTATAAAGTGTATCAATGCTATTAAAGCTAGGGCCAAATGTGAACGTCTTTTCAAGTTATTTTATGAAGAACAAAATTAAGACTATATGAGACTTGTACTTTACACTGAAGTAAGAAGGCTGTCGAAAGGGAACTTGGAAAGATTTATGGAACTATTTGATTCTCTTAGTTATTTTTAAGCGACAAACCTGAAATGAAAAATCTGTTAACGGATGATAACAAGGCAATTGTGAGTTATTTAGCCGATATCTTTGAAAAATTAAATATATTAAATAGACAACTTCAAGGAGCAAATAAAACTTATGATGCAAAAGGAAGATATTTGGTTTAATTATCTTTGTTGAACTATGTCAGGCATATACTATTTACCACAAAAATTTTGAAAAGTCTCATTGGCTCCAAAAATGTGACGTGACTACCGCTATAATTGTTATTCATACCGCTATACTTGTTATTGTCGATCATCTGAAAATTTTATCGGCTGATTTAAAAGATTTTGTAACTTAAAACAAATTGATTTTTCCAACTTGGATGTTGCAGCCAATGCTAGCGGATTTGGCTGATATTTCAACTATGCAGTAAAAGGAAGAACTCGCAGAAATGCAAAATTATGAGTCAATTAAAACTTTATTTAATATAAAAGGAGCGATGACATAGCTTTGTAAGAAAATCAGAATCAGATATCCAAATGCAACAAAATTTTCAAGAGAACTATCGTTTCCATCTTCATATTTTGCCGTTACCGTTTCCATCTTCATATTTTGCCGAATGCGGATTTAGTGCCATAAATGATTTGCTGCTTGAAAACAAAAAGAGAGAGAGAGAAAGAAATCGGTTAGGTATAATGAAACCGAGAGACTTGAGACTCAAATTACCTAAATTGGAACCTGACATAAAATTTCTTTGCAGCAAGTATCAAGCGCAAGGAACTCGTTAAATTTAAATAATAAAAATTACTAATACTTAAAATAAAAAAATTTCACTAAAATGAGTTTTTCTTGAATTTTAGTTCTCCATGTTTTGAAAGTTCACTTGTAAGGATCTTAAGTTTTACTAACGTTTATTTTATTTTAAATCTTTACTATCACTTCTTATTTTCTACTTCCGGCCAGAATTATAAGCGTGAAGGATTTTATGCAAAGTTTGTCTGGCGAACGCCAAGTACTTAAGTTGTGGCTTTTTGCCAAGCAAGAGAGAGAGGAAGCAGTGAGTCAACGCAGGCCGCTTACCTTAGAAGTTACGCAGTTGCTGTTTGCCTTCCAGGCCAGAGGGTTTAATCCTCTTGATAAATTAAAACGTATTGTAGTGTTCACAGTCTCTGTGCTACATACGCTTCCTGTTATTATAAGGCCAATCTTCCACGTGTATTATTCTAAAGTTAAATTAGAGTTTAGTTTTATTTTTATACTTTTACGTTAGACCCCGAGTGGCGGGTCATTGTATTCCGAAGTACGGAAGTTATTGTATATAGAGAAAAATAAAGGGTTTTGTATACCCTTCGTCTGTATCCTGTCTACTTACCACAATTAGTGAACATAGCTTTAGTAAGCTCTCTGTTCCGAGTCAGGCCCTTGTATGTTCCCGAAGAAGGTTAGAAGGAACATTGAACCTGATAGTGGCGCCCAACGAAGAAGAATAACCATGGCCGAGTTTAAAGAAGAACATGTGCTGCCTGCAGAAACGGCTAAGAATCCAGAAATGCCAGCTGCCGCCCTGGAAGGATTCGGTTACATCGTCCAGACCATGCGCGCTTCGATGAAAACAGAAGCAACGTTAAACGGAAACTCACCGGTAACCAGTTTTTTGGAAAATTTGGAGGACCACTTCATGCTCTACCCCGTGCACGAGTTTCAAAAAGTTACCTTAGCTACCAGCGCTTTGAGAGGCCAAGCGCTTAACTGGTTCAAATGTATAGGCAGAAGTCTCTTGGGTCAAGCAGGAAGTCCCACCTATACTTACGAAAATTTCAAGATTGCCCTACTAAAAGCCTTCCCTGTTGTAAGGGATCGTGCGAAATTAGAAACGGAAATTTTCAGCATATATCAACAAAGAATCGAAAACCTCTCGAGCTTTATTTTAAGAAAAATTCACGTTTTCAAGCTCTTGTATGGAAACCGTCCGGATCCTGAAATAATTCAAGTGATTTTGCCGAGGTTACTGCCTCAAGTGCAAGACTTTATTGAATTAAGAAATCCGACTACACTGGAAAAGTTATTTGAGCTAGCAATCCAGTTTGAAAGTAGAAGAACGGCGGACGTCGAAAGGAGACGCCAATATCAACAGCGAAACCAATTTGGTACGCCAAGACTACAGCAAACTCAAGCATACGCCTACGGAGAAAAAGCGAATTAGTGGGCGAGGAAACCCGAGCATTCAAAAACAGCCGGCGAACGTCGACAGTTCAATAGCAACCCAGGAAAAAAGTCTCAAGGCCAGGGGAAAAAGAAGGAAAGCACGGAAAGGAAAAATAATTTAATCTAAAACGGATTTCTGCTGACGAGAGGGTGCGGAAATCCGAAGGCCACGAAAATCCCTCTTCCTACAAGTTAAATACAGTAATGGTGAAAAATTTGATTCTTCCGAAGAGTGAAGTCTTGGTGAATAATATCCCAGCCACCGCACTCCTGGATACCGGCGCGCAGTGTTCCTGTGTGGCAGAGGAGTTTTTTAGAAAGTATTTTTGCAAATACCGCATATATAATGCGGATAATACAACAGTGTTAGCGGCGCAAGGAGAAAAATGTAAGTGCGTAGGTAAAGTACCTTTGTATATCCGTATCAAGGACGAACAAATAAAGGTGATGTTTTTTATAGTAAAGAATCTGCAAGCACATTTAATCTTAGGGATAGATTTTCTTTCAGACGGACAAGCAACACTGGATTTTAATGAAGCGTCCCTTAAGCTGACAATGAGACCAGTGCGTGTAGAAAAGGCTGAACCGCCAAGGTTAAATCTTGACCACCTGCCTAATGACGAGCAAGATAGAATCCGACAAGTGGTAAGTGAATTTGCTTCGTTATTTAGTGATATTCCAGGATTTACTCAGGTTACTAACCATACTATTGACACCGGAGATGCATTGCCAGTTCGTCAAAAACCATACCGGTATGATAAGAATAAGGAAAAAATTATAGAATGGCATATTACCGATATGCTACGTAAAAAGATCTTAACGCCCATCTCAAGTAGTTATGCTAGCCCGGTGGTTTTATGTAAGAAAAATAATGATTATCCTTTGGAGCATCCAAAAAGGTGGAGATTCGCTATTGATTACCGTAAATTAAATTCCATAACGAAATATCCCGTATATCCGTTACCGATCATAGAAGAAATTTTAAGGAACATAAAATCAACCAAACTTATGGAGACTTTAGACTTAACGACTGGTTATTTTCAAATAGGAGTGAGGCCTGAGGACGTGCCTAAGACTGCTTTTATAACCAAGTCTGGCACTTATGCATTTTCGCGTATGCCGTTTGGCCTTTCAGGGGCCCCGGCAACATTTCAGCGATGCATAGACATTGTGTTAAGACCTGTTCTTGGAAAGTCCACATTTATCTATTTAGACGATATCATTATTACTAGTGATAAGTTCGACCAACATGTACAGGATTTAAGACAGGTGTTTTCTTTATTAAATGAGGCCGGTCTAAAAATTAATGTCGAAAAGTGCAAATTTGCAGCCCCTGAATTAAAATATTTAGGTTACAAAATATGTCAAAAAGGGATCGAGACAGATGAATCAAAAATAATCGCTGTACAAAAGTATCCGACGCCAAACACGGCAAAGAAGCTCTCTTCTTTTCTAGGACTTTGTTCATATTATAGGTCCTTTATAAAAGATTTTGCGGCTATCACTGAGCCATTGTTAAAATTAAAAAGGAAAAAGGCAAGATTCTCGTGGACTGCCGAAGCCAATAGTGCTTTCGAAAAATTAAAACAAGCATTAACGCAAGCCCCTGTGTTGAAATTTCCTGAAAAGGATGAGAATTTAGAAATTTCAGCGGATGCTTCGGATTATGCGGTAGGAGCGGTACTTTCGCGGCATTTTTTAGCCGAACTTTAAATCAAACACAAAGAAACTATTCCGCGATCGAGAGAGAGGCACTTGCAGTTCTGTTAGCAGTGCAAAAGTTCCGAGTCTATTTTGGAAAGGCGCCGATAACAGTATACTCTGATCATGCGGCGGTAACTAGATTGTACTCAGGGAAAAATTAATCCCCAAGGTTAATAAGATGGGCACTCAAGCTGCAAGAATATAATCTGGTAATCAAGCATACCCCTGGAAAGGAAAATATCCTAGCAGATGCCCTATCAAGGATTAAAATAGACGAACAAGGCGATACCGTAAAGATGGCAATGCTGACAGCATGTACAATAAATTCCCGAGAAACTGTAATAACCGAACTGGGTAAGGATCCTGAGTTTGGAAGTATTTATGAGTATTTGAAGGATCCTGAAAATTTTAGCCACCAAGATATTGTGGCGATAAGAAATAGGGCGGCCCATTACGAACTAATAGATGGTCTATTATTCTATACATAAACTACGAATTCCAACAACGAATTTCGACCTGTTATCCCAGCTAGTCTTAGATTAAATATCCTGCAGGAGCTCCATGACAGCCCTTTAGCTTCTCATGCTGGTATTCGAAAACCTATCCAACGCGTACGCGAGGCAGTCTACTTTCCTGAACTGCAAAAGTTAACACAAGGGCGTATGTCCAGTCCTGCCCAACATGTCAAGCAGTTAATTATATTAATTGCCGCCCGGCCGGGTTTCTAAATAGTATTAAATCCGAATTTCCAAATGAAATAATTGGCATCGATTTATTGGGCCCTTTCCCAAAAAGTCAGTTAAATAAAAGTCGCTATCTCCTTGTTATGGTTGATCATTTTAGTAAATGGACCGAAATTGTTCCCTTAAAACAAGCCTCCGCGAAATTAGTTACTGATTCTATTTAAATAAATATATTTTAAAATACGGGGCGCCCCTAAAAGTTATATCGGATAATGGTCCTCAATTTGTAAGTAATATATTTGAAGACATGTGCCAAAAACTGGGCATACGTCATTTAAAATTGGTCCCGTATCGGCCGCAATCAAATATAGCGGAAAGGGTCAATAGAAATATAGTGAAAATTATCCGTAGTTATGTTAAAAATTTTCATAAAAGCTGGGATAACTATGTCAATGAATTTGCTTTCGCCCTTAGGACCGCAAAACATGATACAACGGGCAAAACTCCTGCTGAGTTATTTCTAGGCAGAAAGATTATAACACCGTTAGATAAATTATTTTATGTGCAACAAAGAGCCCCAGAATTTAAAATGGGTGATATAGAAAAACTAATAAAAGAAGCAAAAAGGAATACGGAAGTAGCACAAAGAAAACAGAAGCTATATTATGATTTGAAACGACGGGGAGTAACTTATAAAGTAGGGGATGAAGTTTTAAAAATTAAGCATTCACTTTCTTCAGCACCAGAAGATAAAACTGCCAAATTTTTTCCACGATTTGAAGGACCATATGTTATAGAAAAAATAACTCACGCTGTTGTAGTGTTAAAAGCCAGAAATGGTGAAACCTGTTCCGCAAACATTGATCAAATCAAGCCCTACTTCGATCGTAATAAAATGCAAATCTTTTCAGATCTTTTGCAGGATCCGGCACGGCAGACACCGCAGGTACAAGTTCCAGAGGTGGAAAAACGACAAATACAAGGGCAAGCCAATGAGAGACAGAAGCAAGTAAAAAGAAAATTTCCCCGCGAAAAAATTGAAGGTAACAAGAAAAAGAAGCCGTTCCACCGTCCAGAAAACAGAGTTCACGAACACCCCCAGAATGAAGAAGGGAGAAGGACGACGTATGTGAAGAGGACCAGGAGAAATGACGGCAACTATAACCCGGCTTTAAAACGGAAGATCTACTCATCCGACAGAACTCTCCGCAGCAAAAGTCGCCGAACTGCGGAAGGGCCATCAGCGGCGGAGGAAAAAGTACAAGGAAAGTTTGAACGGCCAGCAACGAGGTCCAAGCAAGAACACGGAAGAAATTTCCTGGTTCCGCCAAGACCAGCTGCCATCAAACGGCAAAGACCACAAGCAGAGGAGAAGAGGAAAGTATTCAAGGGTGGCCGTACTGGTGAAAAAAGGAAGCTTCCAGAGGAAAGCACTGAAGGGCGAGCCCGTACAAGAAGAAGGATAAACCAAACTACTATCTGCAGTACCTTTAAAGACTGGGCCCAGAAAAGGATGTCCGAATATTACAAAGATAAGTAAAATTTTATGTTACTTTGCAAACTTAAGTTAATCTTTCATTCTTACTGCAAGTGGCAGATTTCAAGAAGTTTTACCTCATGCGAGGTCTACCTTTATCGCCAAAAGGGCGAGAAATGAGTTGTGACCGATTTTCGTATTATGTTTTTCAATTACTCGTGCGTAAAACTAAAGTTGATGTATAATAGCGTTGTGTAAAAACTTAAATATTGTAAAAAGTTATTGTATAAATTTTATTTAAAACATTCTAGCAAGAGAGAAGTTTTAGTCTGAAAGACTTTTTGAAATGTATTATTTCAATGTAGAAAGAATTGGCACTTGCTTTGAAAAGAATAGAAGTTAACAATGTACTACTAATGTATGTTTTCAAATCTGTAAAATTAACGGCATGTTGATATGTTCTGTTATTTTAAATGTTAAGAAATACCGTGATATGGTAAAAGTGAAAGTAATGTTAAAAATTTGTTATTCGTGTGACTGTAAAGACTAAATCATGGCGAATATGTGTTAAAGGTTGAATGATGTAGATAGGCTCTCTGATGCTACACTTTAGAGTTAGCCACTTTTAGAATAGTACCTCAGGGTTTAGAGTTGAAATTAGGGTGTGTTAAGAGGTCTCGTTATGTTGAATTTTAACACGTTAGTGTTTTGATTGTAGGAGGAAGTGTGGCACACGTAGACAGAAACACATTCGTGTTTGGTGTTCTTTTACAACACATGTCAGAGAGCACGGGGAGAGATAATTAAAATAGTCATGAATGAAATAAGAATGTTAAGAGCAGTATAATTGTATATGTTACTTGCCATGTCATTGTGTAACATTTCATTAAACTAGTTTTCCTTCCAGATCTCTGGAAGGAACCAGAATTGAATAAAAGCTCCTGTTTAGATGCAGTACAGATGAAAAAAGATTGTTGTATATCCTGGGAGCTGCTATTGTAACAAATTTCTTTCTTTTAAATTTCTAGTTTCTAGCGAAGTGTGTTTGTAAAAGATTGGCCTCGCGTTAGATTCTAGAGCTAAAAGTTTTCAACAAGGTGGTTTTAGACCTCAGTTTCAAACTAATTAACTCTGGCGGGAAGTATGTAAGGATCTTAAGTTTTACTAACGTTTATTTTATTTTAAATCTTTACTATCATTTCTTATTTTCTACTTCCGGCCAGAATTATAAGCGTGAAGGATTTTATGCAAAGTTTGTCTGGCGAACGCCAAGTACTTAAGTTGTGGCTTTTTGCCAAGCAAGAGAGAGAGGAAGCAGTGAGTCAACGCAGGCCGCTTACCTTAGAAGTTACGCAGTTGCTGTTTGCTTTCCAGGCCAGAGGTTTTAATCCTCTTGATAAATTAAAACGTATTGTAGTGTTCACAGTCTCTGTGCTACATACGCTTCCTGTTATTATAAGGCCAATCTTCCACGTGTATTATTCTAAAGTTAAATTAGAGTTTAGTTTTATTTTTATACTTTTACGTTAGACCCCGAGTGGCGGGTCATTGTATTCCGAAGTACGGAAGTTATTGTATATAGAGAAAAATAAAGGGTTTTGTATACCCTTCGTCTGTATCCTGTCTACTTACCACAATTAGTGAACATAGCTTTAGTAAGCTCTCTGTTCCGAGTCAGGCCCTTGTATGTTCCCGAAGAAGGTTAGAAGGAACATTGAACCTGATACACTTACTATGTTTGCTCACAAAATTTCATAGTCATTTCTTCCTAAAAGCTATCAGTCAAGTTTCTTTCGTGAAAAAAATTTCAATTTTTAAATATTAAAAATTATGTATATGCTAGGGGGAGCTTAAAAATTTTAGAGAGGATTAGGTGGGGCATAGCACAAAAAAGGTTGGGAAGCACTGGTCTAGACAGAGTAGAGGTTAATGATGCTGACTACAAATGTACCAATTTCGAATCCGGGAGAAGGCATAATTTTACGTAAGCATATGATGTCTGTGGGAGTAGGAGGTTCTACAAGGAGGACAAGGAGATGTGGTGTAGTGTTAATGCTTCAACGGTGTGATGTTGAACTTCAATGAAAACGCTAATGACGGAACATCACATGAAAATTTTATTGAACGCCCAAAAAAATGGCTACATACAGTACAGAAGAGAAAAACCTAAATCGAAATCTTTTCCTTAAAATCAAATTCTATACATTTTACGTGCGAGAGCAATTCGTGGCTCTCGAGCTTGTGTTTTTAACATTGCCAACGAATTAATTATTTTAATAAAGACTATTTTAACAACTATTGGAAACGTATTTGTATGTTAAAAAATAATAATTTTCAGCTTATGCTCACGAGATATCCTTGTCCATATAAATCTTCAGTCTCTTCTTCTTTTATGTGACCTTATCACAACTCCTTCCCTCATAAAGAAATTTTTCTTGACTATGGAAGGAAAAATTCTAACTACAATTCACTGCTTTCAAAACACAAGTGGTAACCATTTAAGTGATAATAGAGAAGCCACTTTGTTATGTCGTGGAGCAAAAACAATTTTCCTCCTAAAGTTGCGTCGAGTTCAGAATATTATGCCAGGCTTATTCACGCTGGTGCAGATAAATTCAAATTTTGTTTATTTTATTTATAGTGTATCACTTGCAAATATATGAATAGAATCCTATTAAATAAACATCTAAAATTCTGGAATGGTGTTTTAAATTTTAGATGTAGAGTATTCACATTGCTATGTCGGAGCCAGTGGCAGTCAGGTGTAAAGTAAAATTGTATTTGCTCCACGACATAACAAAATGGCGAGCCAGCCAGGATTGCGATCCTGAATCGAATGTGTTGGGACTATTATATTAATATAGTTGAGAAAGTATTGTGTTTGCTATATTATATTATTGTAGAAGTAAATATTAATTTAAGTGTTATTTGTAAACGTAATGCGTTTTATCGTCTGCAATGTTGAATTTCGTATTTGTATTCGAATTAGTTTCAATTTTCAATTGAAATGCTATGCGCTAAATCGTCTGCAGTGTAAACGTAGAAAAGGTTATGCGTTAAATCTTATTCTGTGATATTCAAAATAATTTTGTTTTGCTGTATTATGAATGTTATGACATATTGTTATTTATTTTATTATATTGAGTTATATTTTTGGAATTGCTGAGTAAAGACGTTTTTGAGGATTTATCGGATTGATGATAACATTACAGATTTTGAGTTTTAAGTGGGTCTGCATTTAAAGATAAAATGGATGTTGATATGTTGAAGAAAAAGCGTGCAACGGCACGCAGTGCCTTTACTAGGACGGCTAAGATTCTAAAAACCGAACTTTGTAAAGATGTTCAAGCGGATAGAGGTGTATTGAAAGACAAAATTTTGAAGTTGCAGATGATAATTGCTGAGTTGAGATCTTGCGATTCAGAAATACTAGATTCAATGATTAAGGGAAAAGCCGCTGAAGATGATCTGGAAACAGAGGTCATAGGCTGCGAAGAATATTCAGATGAGTTTATCACGCTTAATCGTCGGGTGAAAGAGAATATAGATAATGCGGTTGATCGTAGTGTTAATACGAGTTCTAACACGGGTAGTAGCATAAGTGCTTCTAATGAAAAACGGTACAAGTTGCCAAAAATTCAAATTAAAAAATTCGATGGACAATTATTAAGTTACCTTACATTTTGGGGTCAATTTAAAAAGATCCATGGGGAAAAGGAGCTTAATGACGTTGACAAATTCCATTATTTAGCTCAATCAATGTTACCCGGAACTCGGGCTAGTGAGTTGGGTTACAGCCGAAAACATCGCGGCAAAAACATCGTGGACGAAAACGTCGCGGAGAAAACAACGCAAGGCGAACACGTCGTGCTACAAAACATCGTGAGAGAAAACATCGCAAAGAGAAAACATCGCAGTCCTAAAACATCGTGGTACAAAACTTCGTCGTCGAAAATAAAGCGGTTCAAAAACTTCGCAATTTAAAAACATCGTCGTCGAAAATATCGTGGTAAAAAATAAAGTATCTACAAATCATCGCATGACGATAACATCGCAGACATGCTTTTTTCATACATGCTTTTCGCAAACATGCTTTAATACTAATTCAGAAGTCAAACAACAAATCTTTAATAACAACAAACCATTTACAGTTATTAAAGCATTTTTGTCAAACAACAATGCTTTAATAACTGTAAATGGATATTCCCATAATGATTTGTGAGCGCAAGATGGAAAGAAGGATAATTTTTACTTTCACATTTTTTTATTAACTAATAAATTTTTGCTGAAAAAGTAAGAAGAAAACAAGCATAGCAAATTAATGCAACTTATAGCAATTAATAGAATTTTAAACCGACATAGTTAACTAACAAAGGCCATTAATAAATAATTTTTTATAAAGTTTTCACTGGTAATTTTTCATTAAAAGTATAAGCTATAAGTTGCATTTAATTTTCTATGCTTAATTTTCCTTCTTACTTTTTCAGCAAAAGTTTGTTAGTTAATAAAAAAATGTGAAAGTAAATATTATCCTTCTTTCCATCTTGCGCTCACAAATCATTATGGGAATATCCATTTACAGTTATTAAAGCATGTTTGCAAAAAGCATGTTTGCGAAAAGCATGTCTGCGATGTTATCGTCATGCGATGATTTGTAGATACTTTATTTTTATCACGATATTTTCGACGACTATGTTTTTAAACTGCGAAGTTTTTGAACCGCTTTATTTTCGACGACGATGTTTTGTACCACGATGTTTTAGAACTGCGATGTTTTCTCTTTGCGATATTTTCTCCCACGATGTTTTGTAACACGACGTTTTCACCTTGCGTTGTTTTCTTCGCGACGTTTTCGCCCGCGGTGTTTTTGCCACGATGTTATCGGCGGACACCAGTGAGTTGACAGATAGTTATCCTTTAACGGCTGAAAATTACCCGAAAGCCATTTCTGTGTTTGAGGAGCGTTTTGGAAACAAGGAAATTTTAACTGAGATATATGTGAGGGAATTGTTAAAATTAATTATCCAAAATGTACGCTCACAAAGAAAGGATCGGTTGCCGCTAATGTCACTGTTTGACAAAATCGAATCCCATCTTAGATCTCTAGAGTCTTTAGGCTTAGCCCTGGATACTAATGTTTCCTGGTTATATCCCATGGTCGAGTATTGTCTGTCTGCTGAGATGCTTCGAGTATGGCAGAGAAGCGTTTTGTTCAGTAAAGAAGGATCACGTCTCACAAATCTCCTGGAATATTTGCGTAAAGAGGTCGAAGGAGAGCAGAGAGTTAAACTAGCCAGGTCTGGATTTGAAATTTCTTCTACTTCGCGAAATGAACATTCTAAAGATGTAAAAGTTAAGACCAAAAAACCAATCGCTAGCGCAGCAAGTCTAGTTGCTGCCAAAGAACAAAAATGTGTTTTTTGCGGAAAATCTCACGAAAGCAAAGAATGTTTTACAGCTCGATCGATGAGCTTAAAGGAAAGATTAGGCAAATTAAGAGAATTAAAATGCTGCCTCCGCTGTCTTAAACCAGGGCATTTTGCGAAGAAGTGTCCACAGTTTATTCAATGCTATTTGTGTAGGCGATCTCACCCTATAATTTTATGCCCGGAGGTATCAGAAAACAATGCTGACAATAAGGAAAAACGAAACGAGTCAATAATGGTACAAAGTACAATGTCCTCTCCCTTATGTATGAATGAAGTCACTCTTATGACGTTAATGGTTGAAATAGTTGTAGGTACTGTAAAGAAGGTGGTCAGGTGCCTCTTGGATTGTGGATCCCAACGATCTTACGTTTTACAATCCACAGCTGAAGCATTAAATCTGAAAAGCACTTCCTCTGAGACTTTAACTCACGTGTTATTTGGCGGAACAAGAACTGAGTCAAAAATTCACAAGAGATATTCTATAGGTCTAAGCCCGGTTGGGAAAAATAAAGTGTACCAATTTAGTTTTCTGGATCAAAATACCATTTGTGGAGGCATACCATGCATACCTAAAGGACCGCCATTGAAGGAATTAAAAAGACACAGAATTTGGATTTCAGATGTCGGTGAGGGTCACCCGGAAATAGAAATCCTCATAGGGAGTGATATTTATGGGCAAATACTTACTGGTGAAGTAATTCAGCTTGAGGGTGGTTTGACAGCCATAAATACTAAACTGGGATGGACGCTGTGCGGGGAATCGAAAGGAACGATTATTCAAAGTTTTGAGGGTACCCCATCTATGTTAGTAACTAATCTTCTTATTCAAGACATGGAACCTTCCTTTATGTGGAAGTTAGAAACTATCGGCATTGCAGATGATGCGCAAAGCATTTCCAGGGTCGCAGAAGATCAAGCAGCGAAAGAGCAGTTTCTTAGGGGCCTTCGCAGAACCGGAGATGGTAGATATTGCGTGAGTTTACCTTGGGCTCTAAAATTCACTCCTGATATTCCCTCTAACTGGCATATTGCAGAAAAGAGGCTCTTTGCTACTACGAGAAAATTGAGAAAATTAATTAAATTTGATGAGTATAGTACAGTATTTAACGAATGGCTAGCGGAAGATGTCATAGAAATTGTCCCCAAATCAGTAAAGAATGACGGAGGGCATTGTTTACCACACCATCCAGTAATAAAATTAGGTAGCCTCACAACCAAGATTAGGCCTGTATTCGATGCTTCGAGCAAAGTCGTTGGTTCGCTTTCGCTAAATGATTGCTTGATAAAAGGTCCAAACCTTGTAGAAGAAATCTCAGCCATTCTAATGCGGTTTAGGGAAAAGGCAATTGGTGTAACATCCGATATTAGGCGGGCCTTTTTACAGATTGAGGTAGAGCGTGAGGATTAAAATTTCTTAAAGTTTTTGTGGTGGGTAAATAATAGAATTGAAGTGTTTCGTCACAAGAGGGTTGTTTTTGGGTTAACTAGTGGCCCCTATTTATTGGCAGCTGTGATTTCATTTCATTTGTCCCACGTTTCACCTGAATTCAAAGCTGTTGTGAATAAACTTGCCAAATCATTTTATGTTGACAATTGTGTCACGTCAGTCGATAATAACGAAGAGCTAAAGGTTTTTATGAGCCATTCGATTACTATTATGGCAGAAGCCAAAATGGATCTTCGAATGTGGACTTATTCAATATGAAATAATTACTTCGAATGTGGACTTAATCAATATGGTGATCAAGAGCTAGCAGCTGAAGATAGTGATCCAGTCTCCGCAGTTCTAGGCTTGCAGTGGGACCGACGAGATGACAACCTTACAATATCCGTCCAAAGAGAAATCGTTAAAAGAGACTTATCAAAAAGAAGACTATTATCTCTAATCCATGCTGTTTTTAACCCGCTAGGTTTCTTTGTGCCCGTCATATTACCTGCGGAATTAATTCTTCAAGAGGCTTGGGCAACAAAATCGACCTGGGATAAGCCATTACCGGATGAACTTCAAACAAGATTTGAGAGATGGTACGAAAGGTTGCCTAGTCTTTCCAGCCTTAAATTACCTCGTCGCATGGGTCATGGAATTAAGGATTCATGGACTCTACACGTCTTTTGCGGTGCCAGTCAAGCTGCTTATGCAAATGTCATTTACTTACGAAGTAAGGAAGAAGACAAAGTTTTCGTGAAATTCGTCATAGCAAAATCACGGGTATCGCCCTTAAAGAAAATAACTATTCCGCGTTTGCAGTTGCTAGCCTGTGTTCTAGGTGCACGCTTGGCAAGGTATACTGTTGAAACCCTGTGCTTAGTCGATGTCCCGATATATTACTGGACAGACGCTACTGTGGCTCTTAGCTGGATACAACGAAACAAAAACTGGGGAGTATTTGTGAATAACAAAGTAAAGGAGATTCGGAAACTCTCGAAGCAGGAATGTTGGAGACATATCCCTGGAAAATTGAATCCGGCAGATGTGGCATCTCGTGGCTGTACGCCTGAACATTTGCGGCAATGCAATTGGTGGGAGGGCCCCGAATTTCTGAAAAGCTCTCGGAAAGAATGGCCAGACTTTGAGTTTACTCCAGACGAAAATTCTGTTGCAGCAGAAATTACGAAGGGAGTAATTGTCAATTTGAGTATAAAATTAGAAGATTCGAAGTGGTACAAACGTTTTTCGAGTTTTTCTAAAATAGTTCGAGTATTCTGCTGGGTTCTACGCTTTACTAATAAACTCCTAAAGGAGCCCTCGTATTCTTCGGATACTTTAACAGTAGAAGAAAAAAACTAACGCCGAAACATTTTTGTGGAGTTTAGAGCAAGGGAAGCACTTTCAAGAGAAAGGAGATTCCGTCCATGGATTATTGGTAGTGAGAGACAACGACGGAGTCCTCAGAGTTAAAACTAAACTCATTGAACGTGATGATGAATTCTGCTTCTTTATCCCCTGTTGCTTCCGTCCAAGCATTACTTAACTGAATGCCTCATAAGAGAGTATAATGAAAAGAACTGTCATGCAGGAGTGCAGATATTAGCTGCTAAGTTAAGAGAGCGATACTGGATCATTTCGTAATATAAACTATCAAACGTAATATAAGATCTTGCGTAAGTCGACGTGTAGTATGCAGGAGATTTACCGCTAAGGCTTTATCTACCCCTCCGATCCAGTTACCCCTTGACAGAATAAGAGATTCGGCAGTCTTTGAAACAACTGGAGTCGATCTTTGTGGACATTTACTTCTGAGACCAAAGAGTAAGGCTTGGATCGTCTTGTTCACCTGCGCCGTATACCGGGCAATTCACCTGGAGCCTGTCACCTCTCTGAGTACCGGGACGTTTCTACAGGCTCTGAGACGGTTCATTGCCAGACGAGGCCGTCCTGCGACAATGTATTCAAATACCGTAACCAATTTTACCGGAGCAGACAATGCTCTGAGATGCCTGGATTGGAGAAAAATCACAGAAAACGAGTGTTTTCCAATAAAATGGAAATCAACCCCCCCTACGGCTGCGTGGGGGTGGGGATTGTGGGAGCGCTTAGTTCGTTCCACCAAGACTCTTCTCGTGCGAATTCTAGGGAGATCGTCGGTGAATTTCGAAGAGTTACTGACCGTCCTGTGTGATGTTGAATCCACATTAAACAACCGTCCTTTAACATACATCTATGATGATTCGGAAGAGCTCGTACCTCTGATACCTTCCCTGTTTTTGCAAGACATAAAACATGTGGGGGTACCAGATCTGGATTACATCGATTCCCAGAAACTGAATGTGCGTGTAAATTACTGTAATACGTTGAGACAAGAACTGAGAAGTCGCTTCCGCAAGAAATATCTGGCTCAACTAGTGCAGAAGGCAAGCGCTTCATGTCAAAACCTAAAGGTGGGGAATGTAGTCATCATAGAACTAGACAATAAAAAACGTCTAATGTGGCCAATGGGCAAAATTGTAAAAATATTCAGTAGCAGAGATGAGGCTACCAGAGTGGTACAGGTAAAAACAAGCAGTGGATATTTGGTAAGACCAATCAAAGCATATTCCTCAAATTTTACTCACTGCTAATACTTAAGATAAAACATTTAATTCTAACAATTTTTTTTAAATGAAACATACAATGCAAACAATTTTTAATCTACACAAAAATAATTCCAAAACTCTACAAAAATCATTTTCACCCATTTTCATTACTTTTTACCTCACTTTGTATCCACTAGTGATATTCAGTCACTAGATTAGGGCACGACTCAAGCCATCTGCATTACCGTGTAATTTGCCTTGCCTATGAACAATTTCAAAGTTGTACTGTTGGAGACACAATGCCCAGCGAGTCAAACGAGAATTTGATCCCATCATTTTGTTTAAAAAATTCAACGGATTATGATCCGTCTGGATCTTGAATTTTTGTCCGCCTAAGTAATCACTTAGTTTCTTCAGTCCATAAATAATGGCTGCTAATTCTCTTTCAATGGTGCTATAATTTCACTCCGCTTTGGTAAAAGTTTTGCTAAGATACAGTATAGGGTGTTCCTCCCCCTTCTGAATTTGAGATAACACAATACCCGCACCATATAAGCTGGCATCTGTCTGCACAATAAATTCTTTAGAATAATCTGGTGCAAATAAAACCGGATTTTTTACTAGTTTGGTCTTCAGTTTATTGAAAGCCTCGTCGCACTTTTTTGTAGATATAACTTTTCTTTTTTGTTTTTCCCCTTCAAAGCGTCTGTCAAAGGTGCCGCAATACGGGCGTAGTCTTTTATGTACCTTGCATAGTAGCCCACAGTACCAAGGTAGCTACGTATCTGTGTTTTAGTATTGGGGATCTTAAAATCTCTGATTGCTTGAATTTTGGCCTCACTAGGCGACCTTTTCCCAGACCCTACTTCATGACCCAGAAATTTCACATGGTCTTGTGCGAATTTGCATTTCAAGGGCTTAACAGTCAATTTAGCCTCCTGAAGGCGACCTAAAACCACATCCAAATCCTTCATATGCCTGTCCCAAGTCGGCGAAAAGACTGCGATGTCGTCAATATACGGTAGAACAAAATTGTTCAGCCCTCCTAAAACTTGAGCGATCAATTTACAAAAATAGAAAGGTGCATTTAAAAGCCCAAACATCATTTTCTTCGGGATGAAAGATCCAAAAGGCGTCACAAATGCGGCATACCTCCGTGCACGCTCTGTGAGTGGTATCTGGAAGTATCCTTCGGTTAGATCCATGATTGTAATAAATGGAGCTGCGCTGACTTTTTCTACCACTTCTTCAATATTGGGAAGAGGGAAATATTCGGTCATAGTTTTTGAATTTAATTTTCTGTAGTCTACACAAAGACGAGGATCTTTACCTGTGACCTCTACTAAGATCATAGGCGAAGCATAATCAGATTGCCCGACTTCTATGACTCCTAACTCAAGCAACCGCCTAATTTCCTCTTTTAGGATGTCGGTTTGTCTCGCCGACATTCGATAAGGCCTGACTCTAACCGGAGTCTCATCCACACATTTTAATATCCATTTCGACGAAAAACGTACAGCCGGATTCGGACGAAAACACCGCTCCATACTTCCTTATAACTTCTTGGAATTTTCCTGTTTCCTCTGCCGAAGCTCTTTCTTCTAACTTACTATCTCCAACTATTTTCCAAAAATCTACCCGAGTTGGATCAGCCAAGGGATAAGGAATATCCACTTCTCCTTCAATATCTTCTATGACCTCCTCCATCACAAGATTCACAAACTCGGTGCGCTGATAATAAGGTTTCATCAAATTTACGTGATAAATGGTGTCACTGCTACGCTTACCCGGAATCTCTACCGTATAATTGGTTTCGGAAATCACACTAATTACTTTACCTGGCTCTATCCAGTTCACAGCCATTTTGTATGGTTTAGACGTGGCTAAAACAAGCACGAGATCTCCGACCTTAAACTTTCTCGTTACAGCGTTGAGATCATACCAGAGTTTCCTTTTACTCTGACACTCTTTCATCCTCTCTACAGCCAGCTCCTGACACTTCTTTAATCTGTCTATTAAGTCTAGAACATACTCGACCACAGTAGGGTTTGAACTTTCTTCCACTAGCCAGTTTTCATACACAATCGTTTGAGGCATTCTCAAATTTTCTCCATGTACTAACTCGCAGGGACTAAAACCTGTGCTCTCATGGCTAACAGTTCTGAGGGCGAACAAAGCACATGGCAAACATTCTTCCCAGTCCTTTCCGCTTTCCAAGCACAAAGCCTTCAATACCCTTTTCAAGGTGGAATGCAACCTTTCAACAGAATTGCTTTGAGGGTGACACACAGAAGAATGATACACCTTAATTCCGAACTTACTAAAAAACTCAGATGTAAGTTCACTGGTAAACGATCTACCCAAATCACACTGAATTTCCTTAGGGTAACCTGATCTAGAAAAGATTTGTATCAAGGCTTGAATCACACATTTAGAGTGTAAATTCTGTACAGGAATGGCATCTGGATATTTGGAAGCAACACAAATAGACGTAATTAAGTATTTATTTTCACGTGAACTAGGGATCAGAGGTCCTACTGCATCAATATTTAATCTGCTAAACGCTTCTGATATAACAGGCACAATCTACATAGGGGCTTTCTTTTTATCCTTATTGTGACCTATACGCTGACAAATATCGCATGTCCTCACAAATTCTTCAATTTCCTGGTAGCAATTAGGCCAGAAATAGTGTGTCAAAACTCTATCCTTCCTTTTTGTTACCCCTAAATGACCAGAGATTTCCTCGTGGCATAACTTCAAGATCCCTTTCCTAAAAACAAGATGCACACACAGCTGATGCTTATCTTCCCCTTTTTTAGAACCTGCCATCCTGAATAGTCTTTCCTTGACTATTATAAACTCTCTGTCGTTTTCACTTTCCCCTTTCTTCCACAAAGTCGCTAAACTAGCGCAAGTTTTTTGTGCTTCCAAGAATTCTGCTGGCGAAACATCCGCAAGGATAGACCTTTCTTCTAAACTGATGTCTGTAATTTTAATTGCCTCCTCCGTATTACTGGTTAACTTCCTTTCTTCCGAATGCTCATTATTGACGGCCCTTTCACTTTCTATCTCTTTCTTTTCTTCTGATCTGGAATCTAAGTCTTTTGCACTCGCTCTCTCTAGACTCCTGCGCCCATGCGCCTGACTACGAGTCTCCACAGCATTCAAGAGAACCGGTCGTTCCCTAATTTCCTCAATCAACTGTGCAGTTTTATTCCCTAACAAATAGTACTCTTTACCTAACTCTACCGGAGTAACCGCTGCCTTTGTGGTGACCACACAAAAATCACCTTCAATGGTGACTTTCGCCAAAGGTAAACATTTACATTCTGTGTCCAAAGGCTGTTTCACCTATACAGTTTCCCCTAATAAGTCACTAGTATTAATCCAAGTACTATTACATAGATATATACCAGCTCCAGTATCTCTCAGATATTCTCTATCTATCTCATTAATTACTGCTTTCTTGAAATACGGCTCAAAACATTTTCCTAAACTCTCCGTTCCTAGATTATTCACCAGATTAGCCTTATTCTTTTCCAGCGATGAACAGTTAAGTCGGATATGTCCGTCCTTTCCACATTGGTAACAACTTATTTTCTGCTGTTTCTCGAAACGTGCTTCATTGAAAACTTGCTTTTTTTTAGGAGCCTCCACTTTTCTATGCTCCTCTGATTTAATTCTTTGATGACCACTACTTTTCTGATTATAACTACAGTTAGAATTTATATACCGCTCTCTATCTTTCTCAAATGGTTTCTTTAACCCCGCTATCTGTTCTAACTTCCTCGCATCTCTTAGCAAAGCCTCATACTTGTAGCATTTCTCTGCTAAAATGGAAGCTGTTTTAAATTCTTCCCAATTGTCTAAATAGTGCTCTCCTATTTCTAGAGGGACTCGCCGCTTAATTTGCTCAGTGAGCATAAGTTCCCTAAGACTTTCAAAATCTTGAACTTCTACTGAATCCAACCAATTCTCTAAATACACTCTTAATTCATACACTAAATCCATCCATAACATTCCTTTTTTTCTAGAATATTCTTCAAATTTTGTTTTTAGTGCCCAAAAACTAAGCTTGAATCTCTGCATGAGTAATTTCTTAACATGCTGATAATCATCCCCGTTATCCGCTGGTTTTTCCACTATTAACTGGGCTAAATCGTGAGGTAATAAAGGAATTAATTGCGAGTCCCAATCAATCTCATTAACGTTTTCTTTTTGAACTTGTTTCTCAAATAGCATAAAGAATAACGAAATATCTATATTACTCGGTTCGAAACGCGGTACTAGATCTTTCAAATCTTTCTTTTTTTTCTCTACATTGTTCAACTTTCGAAACCGTGGAAGCTAATTAGTCTGAACCACATTCATCAGTTTTAACCTTTCCAATTCAAAAACTCGCTCCTGTTCCCGTTCCGCTCTCTCTTGTTCACGTTCCCGCTCTGCTCTCTCGCGCTCGGCTATTTCTTCTGCTTTTCTCTGCTCAGCCGCAGCCCAAATTCTTGCCGCGTATTCTTTCGCAGCTTCTTCTTCATAGTCCTCGGCATTTAGAATAGCCTGCCTAATTTCTCTTACTCTATTTGCCTGAGACACATTTGTTTCAAACTCCTCCGCTAACTCCAATAGCAGAGCTTTAGTAAATTTCCTCATAAACTCACCCATTATGGAAAATTAAAGAAAAATAACCTACCCCGAAATACAATAACACAAAAACAACAACAGGTCTATCTCTTCAAAACTGAATAATTCCCTAACAATTCTGAACACAAATTGCCTTACAACATTTAATGATAATACGTATGCCTACATACAAAGCGTATATAAAAAAATGCTAATTAAGAGGCAACCTTTTCCTGCTCTATATCAACTATATAAATATTGTCCTCTAACTCTGGACTGATCTAAAACTAAATTTTTCTAAAGCATACCGTTACAATACTTCATACAATTTAAACAGTTACTAAAACAATAGAACAAACAATTTAATTTCAATTAGAAACAGTAACCACAAGCTTAACTTTCAATAACCACCAGAAAACTTTTGATCCCCAAAAACAGAACTATATCCAAAATAAATCTAGTCTCGAATAACTGGCATAACTTCTCCAAAATCACAAAAATGGTACTCACCAATTTTGAAGACGCCTTCGATTGACTCTCCTGGCACTACTTGGATATTCTTCCGGGAAATTTCACTATTTTGCGGCACTAGATCACGCTTCCTCCGGCATTCCCTTCTGACACACTGTCACTTGTCACTGAAGGGGCTTCACCATGCGAACTGTCCTTGCACGCAAAATTAGATCGTTCTTTGAGAGAAGAAAGTCTTCACTGTTAACATAAAACTCAAGTTCACAGGCGAAAAAGTCCGTTCCTAAATTTACTCTCAGGAACAATCTCTAAAAGCTGCCACCAACTTTTAATATTTACTGCTGTGGTGTAGTGTTAATGCTTCAACGGTGTGATGTTGAACTCCAATGAAAACGCTAATGACGGAACATCACATGAAAATTTTATTGAACGCCCAAAAAAAATGCCTACATACAATACAGAAGAAAAAAACCTAAATCTAAATCTTTTCCTTAAAATCAAATTCTATACATTTTACGTGCGAGAGCAATGCGTGGCTCTCGAGCTTGCGTTTTTAACATTGCCAACGAATTAATTATTTTAATAAAGACTATTTTAACAACTATTGAAGACGTATTTGTAAGTTAAAAAATAATAATTTTCAGCTTATGCTCACGAGACATCATTGTCCATATAAATCTTCAGTATCTTCTTCTTTTATGTCACTTTATCACAGAGGTATTACACCGCAACCCGAAATCCTCTCGACAGTTTGGTGGTAGAGGAAGAGGAAAAGAAGACCCTCGGCAGGGATGTTCTTCTTCTAAATCCCAAATTTGGGGAGAAGTTTAACATAAATACGAAAATACCTCAATCACTTATGGTACTGTAAAAGTTCTGTCCAAGCTTCTACTCTACCTGTTTTTCTCCGTATGTTATGTGAATTTCGGCCAGTTTTTCCTTTACGAATGTATATCTCCTATTAGACAGATATCTCTCGTATGCTTCGATACATTTCAGTAACTAAACAAAACCTTCTGCCGCACTATAGATGTTGGCGAAGCTGCGTTTTGTCAATTTGGTTGTGGAAAAAGAAGACACAATCCCACAAGTTATCAAATAGGATAAAAATTCACTCCACAGAGATACACATACAGTAAGTTCTATTACTAAAACGATATATTTGCTGCTAATTCTCTCCTTACAAACTTCAGCCTTAGCAGTTTCAGGGGTCTGTATTTATGAACTGAAAATAGCCTAAGAAAATGTAGCCCCTTTTGTCATTTTCAAAATACCTCTCTCTGTTATACATGAAAAAGACATCAGGGCGGCAGCAATATAATTTATCAAATCAAACTAAGAATAATTCTTAATACTAAAAAATAGGAATTTTCATGTGCTTAAAATCACAAAATAACAAACACATTATCAATCCTTTTTGTAAAAGCAAGAAATATAATGGAAATTGTATTGTCGATAAAACAAAGGACATTCTATGGTTCGCATTTTGTATTAAAACATTTTAAGTAAATTTTCTGTTAAATAAAGAATTTCAAATATCGTCTCTTTGAAATTAGCAGATCAAACGGAACATACAGTTTACGTTTTCACAGCCCCTTTATTCAGAATAATGAAGCTTAACAATTATTTTAATCTATAATCAACTACTAAATTTTAACAAACCTTAAAGCAACAGTAAAATTTCAAGCCTGCGTATAAGAAGCAAATTATTAACAAAAAAAATATTTAAAAATCATATTTTTCTAGTTTTTTAGGAAATGTCTTTAAAACTAAATAAGGAAAAATGTTATTCCCATTGTATTACTTTCTTCTACAAAATAAAGGAAGTATTGTAATCAGGAAAAATTCAGGGCACCATATTTCAACGAAAATATCCATTTTAACCTCTACTGAATGCAATTTAACGATGTTTTTCGTAACATCTGTACGTAAAGATAAAGACTCTTTTTCCCCTAACGAATTATAAAACTGATTTAAAATGGATTCAGGTGAGATTTTTTTCGTGGCGTCTGTACGTAAGTACGTATTTATCCCGCATAACTCAAAACCGAGTAACCTCAGAACGTTGAAATTTTGCATATAGGGCTGCTATAGCATGTAGTTGTGCATCTGCCTTTTTGGTTTCCGTCCGCCTCACCAAAAGTATATATATATATATACCCACTCTGCTACTCGGCTCAGTGAGCTCAGTTTTTATTTTTACATGTTGGTAAATTGGGTATTTTTTGCTTAAAAAATATTTGAATTATGTAGTTTTAATCTTTCGGTTAAGTGTTTTTTATGCCTTTAGTTAATCTGCATGCAATATGTGTAATATTATCAACATAAAAGTTGCTTAAGTTCGACTAAGCCTATTTTTTTTACCATAGAAACCGTAGTTGTTTACATTTGAAAGTTAGCAGAATAGTGAATTAATTCTTTCTGCACCTTCAATGTTTTTTTGCCGAGGGGGACCAAAAAGAAACTCTAGTTTTGTGCACCTAAAAGTCTGCCTTCTTGCCTGCAGACGTAATTACTGGTTTTTGGGTAGAAACTGTAATTTTAATTGTAAAAATTGCTTTTTAATTGTTTTAACTGTACATGACTTTTTGTGTTTATCTATATGTTTCAAATTTTAATGAAATTTTTTTGAGTTTTTATGTATTTTTGTCTTACCGCGAAATGATAACTGAATTAATTGATTGAGAAATATATCTCTAATGAATAAGAAATAAGTTGGAGGAAATGAAGTGCAAGCAAAAATGCGTATAGTACAAGTAAAATTCTGTACAAGGAACTCGTGGTGGTACACGTGAGCTTTTTTTTAACGAATTTAGGCTGATGTTAAATCTGTAAAATTGTATATTAATTTAAATTCAAAGCGTCCTAATGCAGTTTGTTAAATAAATATTTTACAGTGTTCTGTCTCGGATTTAGAAAATTGTAACTAAAGTTGTGTATATTTTTAGATTTTAAATTCCTCATGTCTTGTTTTTGTAAGTCTATATTAAACAATTCAATATTATAATTACATTATTCTTCTAGAATTCTGAAATCAATTTTTCTAAACATATTTAAAGTTATATTTTTAAAGTGAATTAGTAAACTACTAATGTAAATATATTCACTACTTCATTATACGCAAATAAATGTCATTAATGTATGACAAAATTACATGTTAAAGATAAATTGTTTTGTACAGCTGAAATATTTACTCAAATATTTCGTAAACTTCACCGCATTTATTCCGTGAACTAGTTTTTAATTGTGAAAATATATTGCTTCGAGGAAAATTTCTGTGTGGACTTAAAAATCACTATCATCACTATAATTACTGTCATTTTTTATGTCTAAGAAGCTAAGTTATAAATGTTTGAAATAAAAAAGAGGTTCTTAAATTTAGAAAAATTTTCAAGAGCTTCAAATTATCAAAAATGATTACCTTTCTTTAATACTTCCCTATGCAACTACAACAATAAAAAGTTAAATAGCAATACGCATTTAACGTTTTTTTAAACTAACTGCGCTAGTTTTTTAGCAGTACGCATCCTCTCCGATCTTTTTTAATTTAGAAATCAGTGCCAAGTCCATAAAATTGAATTTTTAAAAGGTCCTCCACAGTTTTATGCACCGTCGGCAAATCGAAACTCTCCAGGCTACGAATACTCGAAATATTTAAGATTTAGGGAAAAAAAACTTAGAGAACTTGCTTTAGATACCTTTTGAACAAAGCCAATGGGCATAAAATAAAACGGTAGTACCTAAATAAGATAACATTTTATGACCCGGTAGTAAAAGGAAAACGACAAGTATAAAACAAAGCCTTTATATCGTGTCCTAAATCCCAGAGCTAGAGTCTGACGCTAATGTTATTTAGTTTTGAGAGAGTTGTGCTCGGATAATGTACGGTATGTCTCATCTGAGCGATTGGTGCGAAAGGAAGGGAAATATTGACGTTTCCTCACAGGAAAGAAAATTGTCATGTGTCTTCTAGAAATGTTTTCGATATATTTTCTTTTAATGTTTGTGTATTAACATCAGAGTTTTGTTGACTCTGAAGAAATAAGTTCCATCACTAGATAGTTTTGTAGCAAATATTTCGAACATTTATAATCAGGAAGACTGAAAGAATTGCCAATGAAATAAAATTTTAAAATTATTCTTAAGATATATGCTGTATATGAGGCTGACAAAAAAGGGTAGGAAGAATTATAAAAAGTTCTCAATATTTCGAATCTGAAAGCCTTCGTATGAGAATAGCATATGAGAAGAAAAAGGGCGAAAAACAGAACTTTTGCTGAATGCTTTTGAATGGAAGTAAAATTTGAAAAATCTATTTATGAGGATTGCATTGTATTATTTGATTATGGCAAAGAAAACAAGGTTCATCTGCTAAAAGGACGAATATTTTCATAAATAATTTACTAAAGAAAATTAGCTCGTATTCGTATTGTACATGAATCAATCCGTTTACTTTGATTCAAATTACCAAGGTTCCGTAGTTTTATTCGCTCAGCCACTGCTGGTCTTACACTTGATGGTTTAGTTTTAATTTGGTTTAGTTTAATACAGCAAAACTAGAGGTTTCTACCCGAGAGGACGGATGCTTTCGTGAAGGGCTTTCAAAGGGAAACTGGCTCGTATGTATATTACTCACGAGAAAATCTAGGAAAAAGCCCATACAGCCAGTCCGATCATCTGGATTCGAACCCAGGGAAGAACTACCAATATTTACGGATTTTACCGTTCGGCCGCTGGTGGGCCTCTTACGGTTGATAATAAGAAACATAAAAAATGCTGATTTTAAAATTCACCGTTATTTATTACGAAGATGCAAATAAAACTATATCAAAGAAGTACTTAATTAAAACTCTTGAATATTGAGGCTCAGTCATAAGCTCTAATGTCACACTCTTAGTCAAAGGCAGTTTTGAGAACCGTGTTATGGCTTTTCAATTGGCATTTAGTTAACTATGTTTTTAGCTTCTTTACAATAGATTCCGACTTTTATTTTCTATTTTATATACCATTGTAGAAATCTCTAACTTGATAAAAAATGTCCATCTCTTATAATCAAGCTAGAATTTTCTTCTTGAATTAGAATCAGGTTATAACATTTATCTTAAAATTTTGTTGTACAATTTTTAAGTTCAATATTTCGGCAGGATTTAAAATGAGCATAGCTAACTTATTGTTATTAATAGAGCAAACTGTCTTTTGAAATAATTAACACGCAAATAAAAATGTTTGTTTTAGAATGCCTCTGAAATGGTATTTAAATTTTTGTACATGTGTGCCTTTATACCTCATTTGAAGAAATTGGAAGTGCTACAAAGCATCTAACTTTGTAAGAAATGTTTATGCCTCGCTTAAATGTTTGCCATTCATATGAATTGATACAGTGTATGAATAAAGCTTTTATTCCATAGGAGAGTTCCCATACATCTCAACAGACAATTAATCTTTACAAAGAAAGACAAAGAAAGAGTCCGTTCGTCATAATTTTCCAATGGTGCAATAGTTGCCCTAAGTTCCGGTATTGGACTAGATTCGCTATTTATTTCTAATGAGCCGCATTTTCCACTATAGGTCTGTTCATAGCATATATCTTTGTTCATTGTTATTTATTCGTTCAAACATCTCATTAGGTATTTCAACTAGCGGGTTATTAAGAATGTCTGACACGTAAACTATTGATCTTAAGTGCATATAGCAAATGAAGACCACACGAAGCTTTAATGCTCTTCAGAAAAATATTTCGGTATGATAAATATCCAGGACTATCTATAATCAATGTTTTGAAAAATACCTTTATTTGCAATGAAATTATTGAAACTCTGACAATATTTATAATAAGAATAATCTCGTCCAAGCCCAGTACTAAAAAAAGCATTTATGGAAACATTACCATTAGGTAAAGTTTTCAACCTCTTCGTCTATCGTTTTCGGTTGCATAAGCAAGTGCTTCCCATCGAATGTTGCACTTAATTATGCAAATTTACAGCATTTAAAAGAACCATATTGCATTTTACGTATTCTATGTAGGTTATATTTCATCCAGATCACCAGTGGTTGAGGGCTTAATAACTCTGAACACCAGTACTTCGCTTCAGATTTGCAACTCGGAGAATAAACTGGCTTAAGCTGCGTTTACGTGTTTTTACCATGTTTAATGCAAACACCAGTCACTTATTTGTACAAAGTTTGACAATTTGTTAGGTTACATTGGACATATTTGGTGATTTCTCGCTAACTTAGAGATTGCCTGCAAATTTTCGGAAGACGCATATTCGAAATTCTAAGCGCGGTTTTTTGCAAGGCTTGACGGAAGACCAGGAAACTCTAAAGTGACAGAGTGACAGAAAATGTACATTTTTGAAAGGAGAAGAAATTCCTGCATGCTTTTCTGTGACCCGTACTGAGTAACGTTCCGCTGATCAAAAAAAGTCTGCACCTGAATTCTAAAAGTTTTATTTGCATCAGATTACTACAGATTAAATGCTAATCATATTCAAGTTGCAAATGATTTAATATAGGATTGAAAGATGTCTTCTCACCTTCAGCCTTGACGATGGTCACACGAATGTGATACAACACCGGATCCACATAGGAATGTATCAGTCTATTAAGCAAGTTCCACGACATCTTGGTTTTTCAAAGCGTTGAGGAAATCGAAAACGTTTGAAAGGAGATGCATTAAATGACATTATTGAACCTTTTTCTAGTCCTTTGATATTATCTATCATGTTCGCAAGAAGGATAGTTCAACGCAGTTTTGTGTCGACTACAGAAGTTTAAATGAGACTGCAGAGAAAAAACAATTATTCTTTGCTTATAATGGATATAGCACCTTACATACGTTACAACAAGTACTTTTCAAACATGAATCTGAACGGTAGCTACTAAATAGTGAAACTTCAGAGTGATTTTAACTAAAGTGACCCTACTAGAAGCTACGTAAACTTTGTTCTGGTTGATATAATTCGTTAAAACATGGTAGATATGTTGGTCACTTAGCCGACGGGACAGTGACACTTAGCCGACGGGACAGTGACACTTAGCCGACGGGACACTTAACCGACACCAGTTAGCCGACAGGACATTTAGCCGACACGGACACTTAGCCGACAGGACATTTAGCCGACAAGGACACTTAGCGACAGGTCGACACGGACAGTCAGCCGACAGGTCATTTAGCCGACACGGACAGTCAGCCGAAAAGACATTTAGTCGACAAGGATAATTAGCCGAAGGACATTTAGCCGACAAGGACACTTAGCCGACAAGGACACTTAGCCGACAGGACATTTAGCCGACACGGACAGTTAGCCGAAGGACATTTAGCCGAAACCGACAATTAGTCGACAGGACAGTTAGCCGACACGGACAGTTAGCCGACAGGACATTTAGCCGATACACAGAATTCGCCGTGAAGGCATTTAGCTACGAGACAGTTAACTGTCAAGACATTTAGTCAACAGGACACTAAGCCGACAGTGACGTTTAGCTGACGTGTACCCAATAATTATTTTAATTTACAATGAATTACAAAATTTCTCTCGACTTCTCCATAAGTTCAATATTTAAGTTATTTTTTTCACTTATCAGTAAAATTCAGTTTTAGAATCTTGAAAATCTCATACGCGCTTTTAATTATTGTGTTAATTTAGCATTGTTTGATATGTATCGTATGTATCGTACTGTTTGTTGTATATTGGCCAAATTGAAAAAGCGCTGAAATTTCTCGTCAGGGAATATGAATTAAATTTCGAAAGGAAAAAGAATTTTTTTAGCTAAGTACTTGATTACATTTTAATTTAGAAGCTTTACGGATAAATTTTGAAGATACATTTTTCAAAAATTATCCGTAAAGCTTCTTTATTTAATCAACTTTCCCATCATTAATTATTTTTCTTGTTTACTGAATGATATTAATTTTCCAATCTCGCTCAATACTTTCAAATTTCTAATATATTTACGTTTCGTTACTATTTTCCTCATCACATCATGTTACCTTCCTTTCCTTAAAAAATTGTTTGGCTCCTCCCACTAATGAAATGTCCTTTCTCTGTCATGAAAAATGTGAATAATGCAATAAAAATTGTTATTCTTGAATTATAATTTTTATAGAAACGTATGGCGGTGAAGGTTAGCTTAGCAAATATATTTTATTTGTTATTAAAAACAATTAAAAAGTGAATTTTTAAGACCAGCAAAGTATAAATTATTTGTGACCTCTATAATTTGCAGTTCATGCCATCATCCTTGAGATAAAAATTCTGTAGCATTTTATTGACCACGCTTCTCGCTTAAAATACTTACATAAGTTAATGTTTATAGCCCTAAACTAGTGCATAATGTTTAATGCAGAAGTAAAATATTCTTTAAAGTTTTGTATTATTCATAACTGAAGCTGCAGAAGGAGGCGGCCACAAACAAATTAGGGCGGAGCAAAGCGTCAGATCGTGACAAGTCACCGTAATGTGATTCCAATCTGTCGATGCTAGATTTAACTAGATCAGTCATGTAAATAGATAATAAGATGTACTATGTTTTGAAAGTCGCGATGTGTAATTTTCAATATAATATGTTAGTTCAATATAATAGTAATGTTCTCAATATAACTTTTAGAAAATATAATTTTTCTCAATATCTGTTAAAAATGTATAAATTTTCATTTCATTTTTCATTCATTTTATTTTTTTCTCTTTCAATCCTTCTCCCTCGGTTTAGCTACATGGTAATGGGAAAAGTTTTGGTGCCCATTTTCCTAAATGTATTAATAAAGTTCTAGAAAAAAAAGGCAATTTTCATTGGAAGAGACTGGCTATATATTAAATAAAACGGTCACACTATTTCTGTTAACTCAGCAGCTGCCAAGCGGTAAAGTCACTGAACACTGGCAGTTAGGTACGAATTTGAATTTCGCGAACAGACAGGCTGTTTTCGTGGTTTTTCCCATGTGTAACATGTATACGAGGCAGTTTTCCTTAGAAAGTCCTCCACGAAGCATCCTTACCCTTAGGCAAATAGTGCTCTGGCTTTCCCATAATTACATAAACCAAAATTTTTTTTTCTGTTATGTGGCCGCTAAACCAAACGAGAAGGAGAAGTAATGAAAGAGGGAAAAAAAATAAAATTAATGAAAAATTAAATGAAAATTTATACATTTTTAACAGATATTGAAAAAAGTTATATTTTATAACAAAAACATTAATAGACCATAGTATATTGCAAATTACACTATAAGGTATTTCTCCCACTTCCCTAGCGTGCCTTCGTGGTGTAACGGTAGCACGCTGGGCTGGTGTTCCAGAGGTCCGTGGTTCGATTCCCGGCGAAGGCTGTTGCATATTTTTCATCTTTTCTGCTTCCAGTTAACCTAATGACTCTACAACACATCGAAACTTTCAATACATAGTAAATAATATTATCTATTTACATGACAGATATAGTTAAATCTAGCTCGTTAGAAGGCACTACATTACGGTGAGTTTTCACGATGTCTCGCTTTGCTCCGTCCTACTTTGTGGCCCCTCCTTCTGCAGCTTCAGTTATGAATAAATCAAAACCTTAAAGAATATTTTACTTCTAAATTAAACATTATGCGTTAGTTTAGAGCAATAAACATTGACCTAAGTAAGTATTTTAAGCGATAGGCGTGGTCAATAAAATGTCACAATAATTTTACCTCAAGAATGGTGACATGAGCTGCAAATTACAGAGGTCACAAATAATTTATACCTTTGCTTGTCTTACAAATTCACTTTATTTTATTGTTTCTAATAACAAAATAAAATATATTTGCTAAACTAACTCTCACCACCGTATGTTTCTATATAAAATATAATTAAAGAATAACAATAATTTTTATTGCATTATTCAGATTTTTCATAACGGTCTACTCCTACTACGCTGAGGATAGCAGCCAGTTCAGTCTAGCCTATGATGTGTCTCGAGTAACTGCGCTTCGTAACACGAAATGAATGATCCCACCTCACTGCGGATTTTCGCACGATATTCCTACAAGCAAGTCATCTCTATACAGTATCTGCCAAATCACTATAATTGCTCCCTATGAATATGATTGCTCATCACCTCCTACTTCGCTAAAATGGTATCTGAATGCTTCGCATTCAAATCTCCTTAACTTAATGCTAGCACAGAAAAAGTTATGCTCAGTAATTTCACTTGCAATATACAGGGTAAGGCAATGGCTGGATACCTACATCTGTGACTACGTTGCTTCATAGGACCGGGAAAGGAAATTTCATTAGTGGGAGAATCCAAACGATTTTGTAAGGGAAAGAATATAACATGATGTGACGAGTAAAATATTAATGAAACGTAAAGATAGTAGAAATTTGAAAGTATTTGGAAGGGTGAGATTGGAAAATTGTTATCATTAAGTAAACAAGAGAAATTATTAATCATGTGAAAGTGTTCAAAAGAACACAGTTGATTAAATGAAGAAGCATTACGGATAATTTTTGAAGATCCCATATTAAAATGTAATTAAATGACCGTCATACTTAGCCAAAAAAATTCTTTTTTCCTTTCGAAATTTAATTCATATTCCCTGACGAGAAATTTCAGCGCTTTTTCAATTTGGCCAATATACACCAAACATCACGATACATATCAAACAATGCTAAATTAACACAATAATTAAAAGCACATATGAGATCTTTAAGAATCGAAAACTGAATGTTACTCATAGTGAAAAAATAACTTAAATATTGAACTTATGGAGAAGTCGAGAAATTTTGTAATCCATAGTAAGTTTGAATAATTATTGGGTACGTGTTAGCTAAAGTTAACTGTCGGCTTAGTGTTGACTAAATGTCTTGACAGTTAAGTGTCCCTTGGCTAAATGTCCTCTCGGCTAACTGTCCATGTCGGCTAAATGTCCTGTCGGCTAAATAACCTGTCGGTTAAGTGTCCATGTCGGCTAAATGACCTGTCGGTTAAGCGTCAGTGTCGAGTAAATATCCTATCGGCTAAGTGTCCGTGTCGGTTAAACGTCCTGTCGGCTAAATGTCCTGTCGGCTAAGTGTCCATGTTGGCTAAGTGTCCTTGTCGGCCAAATGTCTTGTCCGCTAACTGGTGTCTGTTAAGTGTCCCGTCGGCTAAGTGTCCGCGACCGAGATATGTTATATGGACAATGAGAAAAATAAATTTACAATAAAAATAACAGTTCAGATTTTTACCATTAGCATTTTTCATGTTTTAAGAAAGGACATTCCGCAATTTGGAAATCTTTAAAATACTAATAGTTAGTGCTGTAATATTGTTATGTACCACGCTTTTAGTGAAGAAAGATCGACATTTCCTGGTCAAGCTGTCTTATCAGAACTGCAGCAATAGTAAAGGTTGTGCTCAAAAATATCAACAGTTTAAAGGAGTGCGAAAAAGACCTATATCGAAGAGCTGTTTAAGAAAGATAACTGCTCAATTTAAGCGAATATGCAAGTGGATTTGCTGCCAGAAAAAGTATATAAATACACTTCAAATAAAACTAAGGAAGAAGTCTCTATTGCTGTGGTTGAAAGAAGACGCTCTGCCAAACACAATAATAATGACTTTTTCAATCCCAGCAAACTTTGACAAATGCTCGTGTGTATTGTAATTTGCCTGTCGCACTGTCTACGATGTCTACGAGATTGCGAAAAGTACGGAAGTTTCCGCAATCTATTTTAGAGTGATATATATACAAGACCTACATGGCAGGAAAACTGAATTTTGAAGTTCCTTGCCGTTTTTTGGTGAGAATAGCTTTGACAATGGTGTATGACAATGTTGATCACTGTTTCTTGGCCTCTTTTTTCTTTCAGGAGAGCACTTCTTAAGGCTCTAAAATATGTACCGTAACAAGTGCCTATAACTGTGCTTATCTGCAGGAGCAAGTCTCCTATGTGTAAGGAATGCGGATTTCAAAAGACTACTGCCTTCATGCAAGATGGCGCAGCTCCCCATACTGACTGATAAGTGAAGAAACTGTTTTTGTTCACTTTTAACCCTTTCGCCGTCCTCTCTTGTCCGCGAAAATTTCTACTCAGCGGCCCTTTGTTTTTCGCAGCGTGTAAAGTTTTTTTCTCTGTACATACATAACTTTCGTAGTGGATGAATGTAAATGAATATTAAGTAAAATTACAAGGACATAAAGCATAATGGAAAAGTAATAATGTATCTGCTTATTTCTAACAGCAGGATTAATTTGATAACACCTGATCCAAGCGGTCCACTCCTTTGTTGTTGTAATCTTTTACAATTATTGGCTTTTTTACAGTTCTTTTTCGTGTTTCAACATCAGTCATGTAGTTATTATGGACTACTCATCAAGCGTATATCCTTCTTGTCTTTCCAATTCACAAGCTCATTTTTGTCTTTTTCTGCTGAGTAAACGTTGAAGATCTCACACTGTTTTGTATCTTATGTAAAATGGCGCGACTATTCATAAAACCAGGGGGGAAATTCAATTAGAAATAGAATACCTGATTAGAACTGCCCTCTAGGAGGTATTAGAACAAACAAAAATAAAAACTCAAACAAGTAAACATTTAGAAAACGTTTTAAACGTTTAAAAGTTTTAAAATGTAGAAGAATGCTTGAAACGCGTTACGGCCACCCTGCAGAAGTTTCACTTGAACGCGCTAGACGCGTTACGGACGACGAAGAGGTTAAAATGGTTAAGTAACTCCAAGAAGTTTTCAGAAATACCTGGCTACCGCTTTCTCCAAACACGAATCCTTGTTACTCCGGCTTATGAAAATTCCTGAAAGTTCGAGTGTGTAAGTAAAGCATGCAGACTCTGCCTACATTGAAAGCACGCAATTACACACTCTGTTTCTGTAATTCCTTAAGAAAACTTTCATGCTATCGTTTACTAGGTTATAACGTGCTTTGAACATGCGATTCAGGCAAACAGAATGTACATTTTAAAAACCTTAAATTAAGTTTCTAATTTGTTCTAATTTCTGTTTACTTTACGACACGTTTCCCTAGCAATCGAAATTTGAATAATTATTTTTATTGCACTTCATTTTCCCCATGGTTCAAACCGTATTACCAAATTAGAACAGTATACTTCAACCAGAATGGGCTCCGTCTTGATCTGAGAGTAGGCTCGTTTTAATTATAGCCACCCATTTATTGCCAAAGATCGTGAGAAGACTCCGCTTAGTGTTTTTAATGGGGCAGGGAACCTGGTAGTATAAACTAATTCTTCTCGAACTATGCAATTGTTCAGTGATATTTGAGCACTTAATGGAGGGAGTTTCAAATATATTGTCACATGAAGCGTCTCTTGTGTATCTCGAATACTTTATTACAGTCGGACGCATATGGAGAATATCAAAAAAACTGCTGCGGAAATACGCAGAACTTAAAATGCGTGTTGAAGTAGTGTTGTCAGAAATATTTGAACTAAAATAGCAATAGAAGAAAACAAAAGCATTAAAAGTGGCATGTAGTCTCAGAGAGTTTTCATCGGTACGTAAGCTCACATGACCTCTGACGTTATAAGGTTGTATTTGGTCTGATACTTGAGCTTTGAGTCTTACAATATTACTAGACAAAGAGCGAGTTATCGTTACGGCTGAAAGAAAAAGAGAAAACAGTACCAAAGTTTAAACAGCCTTTTAATTAAACTGAATTTTGAACACAAGGGGCACGACTTGTGCTTTAAATAAACCATTACTTGTGGCGATGTAAAGCAAGCACTAACAGACAATTAACAATTAAATTATTGATAAAGATGTCTAAGACTGCACAGTCAAATAAGTAAGCTATTATTTGCTTTAATTCAATTTGCCGGCTTTTCAAACTAGTTTCAAATTAATGTTTTCAGTTTAGTTTCAAATTAACTTATGCTGTCCACTTTTTAAAACGCGTTTTTATATTATACTCAAGATTTTATTCTGAAGCTGATAATTTTGCTTAGGCTTAAATAGATGATTGTGCTTCTTCATTTCAGTTCTGTAAGTCCTTAGTTCACATCTTGCAATAAGCTTTTGGCATATCTTTTCTATTCTTTCTAGCCAGTTTCTTATATATGGATATTTTTAGCTAAGCATTTTGACACGTGGTTATGGTATTTTATCACGTTACTCATAATTTACACAGAAGCTATAATAATATGTAAGGTTCCTCACAGATCATCAATATATTAAGGGGACTCATACACCTTAAACCCCTTATGATCTTCGAATATGTGACTGTTGCAAGAATTGGGATATTTTATTTATTTTAAAAGCAATTACTTCCAACGTTTTACAGCTGACTACATAATATAGCTGCTTTGGAAAATAGTAACCAGAAAGTTTGTGTTGCCACAAATAATTTTGTAATTTAATCCGCTTTGTGACAAAATATTTCGCCATGTTCCCATCTTGCGTGCATGATATTTTAAAAATGGCTAATGGTACATACTTGAAATTTGATGGAATTCTTTATATGGGCACTACTTTTTAATTGAACCAACAATCTGATGAATATTTTAATATTGAAACATTTTATGGACAAAAACATTAAAAATTTTGTTAATAAAATACATTTTATGAACTTAACTCAAAATAAAATAAAAATTTAACCTGAAATTTTTAGAATTTTAGGTTCACAGTAGTTTCCAAATGTTATAAAAGCTATATATTAATTATGGAATTAACTTATGAAACAGAATGTTTTAAACTGTGCGCGGAAACGTGACGAAAAATGTTGTCACAAAGCGTATTAAATTATAAAAATATTTGTGGCAACACAAACTTTCTGATAACTATTTCAGAAAGCAGCTATATTTTGTAGTCAGCTGTAAAAAGTTGGTAGTAATTGCTTTTAAAATAAATAAGTTACCCCAATTCTTGCAACAGTCACCTATTCGAACATCTTATGGGTTTTAAGGTGTATGAGTCGCCTTAAACAAAACTATCAAGCAAGTGCATGACAATACCGATTAATGCTGAAACCACTCCGATCACTGGACTGGCAGTTACCAACATGTACTGAAGCCTAAATAGATTATTACATTTTATTACAAGGTAATTTTAATAGATACATTATTTTGACATGTACGCATAATAAGGTACATTAAAATTTTTAAGTAGAAGAAAATAGCACAAAGAAATGATGGAGTCGAGAAAAATTCGCGAAATCACATAGCTATAAATTTTAGTAGAATATGTTTATCAAAAGTAGAAAATTCATGAAACCTCCAACAGTCGCGTGAAGACTGACTTAAAGCCCTAGATAACGTCTTGATTTCCTTTCCTGCATTGCTGCATTTTTCTCGGTACAGACACATATTTCAATAAACGCCTCTCAAAAACACAAAGAAACTACTGCATCACCAATAAAGAAATGTTAGCCAGCATAAAAAGAAAAACAGTAGAACATATCTCATCATTATGTCTAGACCTCTGATTTCTCCTGCGCACTGATCATAATTAGTTATGTTGGTATTTAGCACCAAAACTCCGGTTGGTCAAATAGCCAGATGATAAGGTGGTTGCATAAGAATATGGAAATTTGACATCTTAAAGTAACTTCATGTAAAAATGTTGATAAACTTTTAAGATATTTGTGTTCAAAAACTACGTAAAAATAAAACTTCGATTTTCCACTGATCAAACAAGTTAACACAAGTGTTAACAAGAAATAACTGAGAAAGGTCCCTACAGACAAGAAATAACTGAGAAAGTCCCTACCGGTCTGGTTGCAGAACTTAATGAAATGTCCCAAATTGAGACCAATGTTGGACTTAATGGAAACAGCGCGTGAAATCCATAACTAGTAAAAACAGACATCCTTTAGGCTTGCAATAAAATTAAATTGGGCTTCTTAGGATTCACTTCGGAGATGGAGTTCTCTGCCGCACATGTGAAGTCAACGATAGAAAGTTTCAGATGGTAACTCATATTGCCAAGGTCTAGAGTATTCAATATATTGCAGGAAGTTCATAAAGCCTTAGTTTTGGTTTCATGAAGGCACTTCATGTCCACGTTTGGGAACAAGGACAACGCCAAATAGATGTATAAGAATTGTTGCAAATCCTGTGATGCATGCGGAGCTTGACAAGGCTCACGAGCAAATACATGAAGGAGATTACAGAGTTACAATGTAGAACTATCATTCGAAAAAATCCCTGGGATATTTTGAAGCTTTTTTTCTCTTTCAACTAAGGCTATAGGCACAATTTAGCTTCCATGGAGTAATAGTAAGTGATCTTATTAAGTGCAGAGTTACTTTTATAAGTTTTCATATACTTTGGTAAGTGCACAGAGGTTTTACGGCATCCCTGATCAAGAAGCTTGAGCCGTCGCAGAAGTTTTAGTAGAAAATTGGATTTCTCGATTTCATATATCTCTTTTTAATCATACTGAACAAGAAATAAATTCTACGTCTGCCTTATTTAAAGAATGATCTAGTATCTCGGTATGAAAAATATTCAAACCACACCATCGCATTCAACTATCAGGGAATGACAAGTGACAGGTGACGGAGGACGGGAGCGCCTGGTGTCTAACATAGGTCGCCCCGGGAGTTTATTAGGATCTTAAAAACAAAAGTTAACATGGCCATGCAAAGGCTAGACTACATGTAGTACATTTTAAGAACGTGAGACAACTGAAGGTTATGGTTACAGAGGTAGAACAAAATAAGACATAAACATAAACCATAAATGGAAACATATAAAAAGAAACGTAAAGAAACACGTGAAGCACACTAAAAACACAAAAAGGTACACTAAGATACACTAAAATACACGGACTAAACACTAAAAACACAGAACACATGTAGATAAAAACGATACAGACAATTATATAATGCAGACACATAAAAACGAAACACTTGATGATGTTACTGAGACGCATAATAGCACATAATTATTTAAACAGCGCGCGTGATACTGAGAGGACACTCAAAAGGGCACGCATATATACGTGAAGCAATGTGATGACAATAGTTCATGAAGCAATGATAATAATAGTACGCACAAGAAAACGCGCAGATATACAAGATGCAATGTAAGGACTAAGGTACATGATGCCATATAATGGTAATAGTACTTGATGCAATAAAGTTAGTAATTCACATAACAGGTAATAGTACACACATGTGAGCATACAAAGATACGTGTTACAGCATAGTGACAAGAGTATTTGACGTAATGGTGCTAATAGTTCACATTGTACGATGCAGTAAACACATATATGCAGTACGTCTACTCGATGACAAATAGTACACATATAAACGATGCAGACGATTATATGATGCAGACACATGAAGCAAATAAACATTAATATGGTGCACATAAAAATTATGAGACTCATAGTAGCATACAGTTGATTTTCTCCACACAAATGGTCTTTATTCCTGATTTTAATCTGCAATTTAGATGCTCTTCAGAAGTTGGACAGCCTTCTTATGCTGTACAAGCCTTCTTCACAGTACTTCTGGCGAGTAATTGGAAGATCGGAAAGCGCGTTTTAAAAGGCATTCTTCTGTTCGCCAGGGGTAAGATTAACGCAGCGAGCGAGAGGATAAATACAAGGTACCATGTCAAGCTGACGGAATTTGAATTCAAAGGAGGAAATCAGGTACGATTGTAGAAAAATTTGTCGACGATTCTCATCCAAGCTGCAGACATCCTGGACTCTTCGATGTGATCAAAAATTGAATAAAGTATTGGTGCGTATCCAAAGAACTCCTCGTTCTGAACATACACTGCAATATATTTTCATTTTGCTTTAGTAATGAGAATTAGCAGTCCCCATTCTTGGGGACTGCACTGCCCTGACGCGTTCTCTAAAGAACGCAAAAGTTTGGAAAATTTCTGTAACTATCTCAATTCATTTGATTTCATTTTTGTATATGTTTATATGTGTGATTAGGTTTTATTTATTTACTGTATTTTGTTTAATAATTACAGGATGCATTTTTGTTTAGTTTAATTTGTGGTACATGTTGTATTTGAAAATGCTAAATTCTTGCATCAAATATAGCTAATTTGATTATGAATTTCTTATTTCTCGTATGATTTGTATATGATGTCAATGTTATGAATTGACCTACGTTTAAATTGCTATAATAGCTCAGTTACAAGAGATTTAGGCAAATACTGCTTTGACGAGCCTTAGCGAAACTTTGTATTACCAGTTCGACAATAGATTCGATTTCTTCCTAGCTTAGCGACTTTCTGAAAGTTTTCGAAAACGCATTTTCGAAGCTCTGGAATTAATTTTTTTAAGCTACCAGAAGACCGGGAAGATTCCAGCAGATTTAACGAAATAGCCATTTACCTCAGTATTAAATAGACTTTCCCTGTACTTTTATTTTTCCGACACAGCTTGACTTTTCTTGAAGCTACACGCCGTTAAAAATTAGTGGTAGGAAAATTGAGAAAATATGTGAGTTTACAGTATTTTTAAAATTAAGTAGTTAGCTTATACTTTTCTAAGCTTGAGTATCTCACCCGCACTGTTTTCAACTGAGTTTTGTTATAATAAAAAATGAACTAACTGTTTAAACTAATAACTTTTCAATTAATAAATCTTTTAATAACTAATTATTAGCATGATTACTTGTAATATTTAAAATGATATTATAATTTATTATATTGTATTATGTTATTAGTGAGTTAATTTAGTAATATTATAAGTCGTTTTAGTAACTAATTATTATAATTAAAATTAATAAGTACTTTGCTATATTCTAAGATACTTTAACTTGACGAGAGAAACTTTTCTGTTAGGAGTAACTTTTTTTTTTTTTTTTTTAAAAAAGCTAGAGTAATTATTTTCAGTACTTATTGAGAATAAAATTAAACGAAATCAGAGCTCACGTCACTTTCAAACTTTTGCATCATTTAAAAATTGTCAGGAACAGAAGCAATACAATTTCTGGTCATTTTTACAATTCTAATTTTTGATTTGGAAAGTTATCTAATCATTACATTTTGTATTTTTTCCTTAACTACTTAACATATCGTATTACAGGGTGATTATAATTAAAGTTGCTATTTCAAAACACTCTAACTTTAAAACTGCTGGTCAGAATGACTTGATATTTTGCCAGAACAATCAGGAGGCGATCAGTACGGTGCGTAATGTCCTATGGAACATCTTCGCTGTTATCCGTGCAAGGTAACTCATGTGCTACCTACTGACCTGGAAACATGTGAATCGATTGCACAATGATTTCTTGCCCATACGGAAGTGGACAATGGATGGCTAAGGAACATTCTGTGGTCTGTCGAAGCCCATTTTCATTTTCAAGATTCTGTAAACAGGCAAAATTGCAGAATATCGGTTATCGAGAATATCGTTCCCGCTACAGCCATTTTCTCTTCAGTCTAAAAAGGTCACTGTGTGGTGCGGAATAATGGTAGCGTTTGTCATCGTTCCGTTCTTCTTCGAGATCACACCTGCGGGTGCCGTTAACTGCTGTTAAGCAGTATGAAGCACTTTTGATTAACCATGTCCTTCCGGCAATTCAGCAATGTTAGTGTGTGGATCGTACAATATTCATACAAGATGGCACTCCCCCGTTCATTGTTTAGTTTCCCTTAGAAAGTCCTCCACAAAGGCATCCCTCCCCTTAGGCAGATAGCCCTAGTGTGCTTTGCCATAATTAAATGCACCACCCCATTCATTGCTACTTGCGTGAAGCAGTTACTGATCTCTCATAAAATCATAAACCGCCATTTTCCAACAGGGTGACCGCCACGTTCCCACGACTAAACTCATATGTTTTGGCTTTGGGAATACCTGAAGAATAATCTGTACAGCGGGTGGATTGGGAATCTGGTCGATTTGAAGGCAAGCATCACAAACCACATTCATAGCATCAGCACAGATACACTCCGAACTGTTGTGGAACATGCCATTTTGCGCTTCCAACTAGTAGCGAAACAAGGCGGAGACCAAATCGAACAGCTTATGCGTTAATCATCCGTAAGCTGTTTGTTTAATGGAGCTCTTCTTTTTCTCTTGTCACTATCATTGTTTTCGCTGTTAACACGTATTCTTTAAACTATTCGCTGTCAATATGCCTTTTCGCCTCGTAAATCCTTGGATTCTATTGTTTCCTTTCGGCTAACAACATTCCTGTGTTTAACGAATCCATTTAGGACTTATCCCTCATAGCGCCATTTATCGGCATATTTTGGAACTATTTTTTTCCTTCGCCAAACAAAATTCCATTGCCTAACGATTGTTCTGGTAAAATATAAAGTCATTCTGACTGGTAGTTTTAAAATTAGAGCGTTTTGAAACCGCAACTTTAATTATAATCACCTTGTACTACAACGTGAGGAACTGTGGAATCACAAACAAAATGTTTCACCAAATATTTAAATACCGTTTTATGGAATATTGCATTCGTATTTTACAACGATACAAAGCTTTAGATACTTCAATATTTAAAATAGTACATTCACATATTTCGATTTGTTAGTTGAGAATATAAATAAAGTTTTATAGCGGATTTACCAAACAAATTACATGAACTTTAGTAATGATAACAAGTATATATGATAATTTTAAATTACTCAGTTTTTGTAAGCAATAAATTGAAAATTAACTGTGCTTGAAACGACAGGCGCTCACATTTTAGCAACTTTCCATGTAGTGACACTGATATATGAGTAGAGAGCGATTTGCGAACGTAAAAAGTGGTAAAATGGCTACAGATGACACAAAAAGTGGCAAATGGCTACAGTAGTGGTCTCATAAGTTTTCAAATAGTTGATGAATATTCCATAATTAAGACTCGATAACACGCCGAATAAATATTAATTCAGAAGACAAACAACAAAAATCAGCTTTAATTTACAAAATTTCCACAGTTTTTGACTAGTTTCGATGGTTTTACCGAACCACCATCCTCAGCTGCAAAACCGCAAATGAACAAGATAGGGGAAAATGATTAGATAAGATAAGAAAGCCTAGGCAAGAATAAGCAAGTGGCGCCATCTGTTGGTGAAACCAGAACTAAAACATAATTTCTTTAAAGGCCGAAGGCAAATTTGGATTAGAATTAGGATCGTTAACTAGAACAGAAAGATTTTTATGAATGTGAAATGCCTCTAGAAAATCCAGTTCTCCAATGGAAGATGTTTTTTGAATAATTTTGGCAGCAGAAAAATTGAAAGTGTGATTTTCGGACCAACAATGTTGCGCAACAGAAGACTTCTGTGTTTCCTTTTTTCTAACATATGCCTCATGTTCCTTGACGCGAAATTTTAAGGCTCTCTTACTTTGGCCAATGTAAATTAAACCACACTGGCAAGGAATCCTATAAATACCCCAGGAATTCATATCCGGAATGGGGTCCTTAAGTATGGAACTCGGAATTTTATTGATGGGAGAATAAACAACCCGAAAGTTAAATTTCTGCAAAATATGTGCAACTTTATAGCTAATTGATGGAAAGAAGGGAATGACAACAGAATTCTTATAATCTCCTAAAACAAGAGTGTGCCTTTTAGTGTGTTGTGATGAGAATTTTTTAACTGCTTGATTAATAATGTTGGGTGAAAAGCCCCTGTCAATAGCTATTGCTTTTAAATAATTTAGTTCTTCATCAAGGGCTAGTTTGGAGGAGCAAACTTGAAGAGCACGGAAAACATAGGAATAAAATGAAGCTAACTTTTGTTTAGTCGGATGACGATTTGAAGTGTGGTGGAAGGCAAACCGATGAAGGTTTACGGTAAACTGTAGTACTGAAGTTGGATGTATTACGTGTGACCAGAATGTCGAGAAACGGAAGAGAATTGCAAGTTCCATCTTTTAATATATATCTTCTTCATATCTTCCAAATATTCCATCTTTTAAATTTCTAAAATAAAATTAAATTTGTGTTTTAAAGCTTAATTTGTTGCGAAACTCTATTGTGGCATTTCGCCTACCAAAATGTCGCCTAACTGCCTGTTACCATATTCCAAAGATTAGCCGGGAAAGTCTGTCAATGCGTCGGGAAGCTTTTGCTTAACGTACAGGTAAAAGATGAAATTCTGAAAGATTTATTTTTTGTTGTTAAAAATTTAGTGAAATTATTCTAGGCTCAGAGTGAAAGTGAAATTATTTTAGGCACAGAGTTCCTTAGAGCCGCAAATGCGAAGTTTCATTTTTCCGAAAACTCTATTATCCTCGACATGGTGCCAAGGGTGGTGGAAGAAGAAAAAGTTCCATAAGTCGACCTCCAAAGCATCTAAAGCAAGAAGAAAGAGTCAAGAACTCGCTTCTGAAAAATATTATTTATTGTTTGAAGGAAACATGTTTTCATAGTTTTTCTTTCCAGGTGAGTGGAAAGACAGAACTGAATGGCCTGATGAGCAAGAATGATGGATTCTACAGCTGAAGAAATAGATATAAAGGAAATTATTTTTGTTGTAATTAAGTTTAGTACTTGTGGGTGAACGTGGCTCAGTATCTGTTAGATGTAGAATTTAGCATTTTGAATCAGGTCTTTAAGGACCTTTATTCAAGTCTGCTAAATTTTGGTAGGGGCAGCTGTAGGGATTTATATTTATTTTGACTAAACAATTAAGTTTAAGTTTATGCTTTCTTTTCTATAAGCATTCATTCCCCTAATTGCCAATGCCAGAATATGTAAATTTGGTAGCGCGCGTGAAGGAATGCAATTTCTACCAATAGGAGAAAATGTTTAAATTCTGAGCTCTAGAAGAAAAAGTACTGTACCTCTGTAGCGTGAACTTCAGATACTGTATTTGTTTCTGGTTAAAGTGGCGTAACTGCTATTATTCTGCTGCCACTAGATTTCGACGCGGTGTCAGGTAACATGATTATGTGAGCCCTTGGGAGAATTCTACTGTTTTGTTAATATCTTTGAATTTTAAGTGCAGTTCTTGTTAGTTGAGTTACCACCTGAGTGAGGCGTAGTTTGTTAGCATCAAGTCGAAGCATTGTGAATTTTAAAGAATTTAATAAAGGGTTCTTTTAACTATTTTCCTGTCTGGTTCCTGAACTTAGTTCAGTCAAACTGAAATTTAGAAACTAGATACTACAAACTTCAACTTAGTATAGTTAGTATCGAAATTATATTTGATCTTCCTACACATAAGATATATCCAATGTCTGTAGTTTTATTTTAATGCAGACTTAGTTTATTAGCAGGGAAACTCATTGAGTATCTTCAACTAATAACGTGAACTTATATGCTTCTATTCTTTATTATAGTTGAGTTTGGGATTTTAAATCAGTACAATGATGTATTGACTAATTCTTATGTAAATATTATTTCATGTACACTCCACCTTGCAGTTTTGAAACAATGCTATATTGTTGACCTTTCATTATGAAAGCCGCCAGAAAATCTCTGCTGTTTTAACTATGTCAGTTATATTACTGATACTGACTTATTTTAGTAAAACATTATATCTTAAACTTTTAGCTGAAATTACATACTTTGATTGTTATGGTACTTTGAATGTTAATTTGATTGATATTTTGACTCCTATGGTATATGCGTGTTATTATTCTTTTTGAAAATTTCTTATATGATATAATTTCTGTTGTATTTCTGAAATTTAGATGAATTGAAAATATTTTTTATGAACTATGTCATGACTGCTATGGTATATGTATATTATTCTACTTCTTGAAAATTTCTTATATGTTATAATTTCTATTGTAGTACTGAAATTTAAATTAATTGACAGTCTTTTTTTATGAACTATGTCATTTAAAAATTTTAGCTTTTAATAGAATTAATGTAATATGATTGTTATGGTGGTACTACTTTGGTAGACGGTTGCACGGATTTTTCGCAATTGTTGGCGCGGGACTTTTACAAACGTCAGCCATCTTGAAAAACGCTGTTTTTAGGCATAGTAAAGTATTCGAAACTTTAAAAAAAAAAAAAAAAAAATATCGTTAAAAGTAATGGATCAATTTTTTGTTGAAAATGTCGTTTTTAAGATGGTAGGCATGTGTAAATAAATACATTTACTATGAGTATAAAATACTAAAGTAAGGTTATTATTACTTTCATATAGCAAAGAAGTAAATAAAAACACTGCTATAAAAACATTGTGCCAACGTTTAATTAGATTAAAATATTACTGAAATTGAATATCGAATTAAAAACCATCATACCAATATTTAAAAGAATTAGAATATTATTAAATTCAAATACTTTAAAATACGTTATATAGAATATAATTAACATTAAAACATATGGACAATAATTATCTCAGCAATTTTTAAAAATAGTGTATTAATTTTTTAACAAAAATTGAAGTATACAATTATAAAATAAAAGAAAAATATGTACTTACATTTTTTTTAGTCATTTAACCTGTTGTTTATTGATAAGTACCACAAAAAAAAATCGGAATCATAATTTAGATAACATCTTTGAAGACATTTTTGAAGGAATTCGAAGATATGAATTGAATTTTAAAATGGCGCGGAAATGCACAAATTTTCAGTAACCAATCAGGGAGCTGATTACAGCTCGTTAATGCACAAATATTCTACAACCAATCAGAGAGCTTATTACATCACGCCTAGAATTAAAATTGTTTAAATAATCATACATATTAAAATCATTTAAAAATGCAAAATTAAAGTGTATTTTAATATTTAACAGCCATAAATAATGTTTAAAACATTAGATTAAATTTATACATATTAAAACCAATACCAGTTACTTTTAAAGTAAGGTGACGTCATTGATTACATCATCCACAACATAAAATTTCATAAAATATGATAAAAAATAAAATTTTTATTTCAAATAAAAATGCAAAATTAAATTGATTTTTAATATTTAGAAGCCATAAATAATATTTAAAACAAGGAATTTATGCACAATAAAACACATTATTTTTTAAATAAAATGACAACAAAGTATCGGTTACCATATATAACTTATCCAGCAATGGGTTTATCATAAGTTGTATTACTCACCAAAAGAAAAATCGCCAAAAATCCGAGAAACCGTCTACCAAAGTAGCACCGTTATGGTGTATATGTACTATCACTTAGAAAATGTTTACTCTACTTGGAAATCCGTTTTATCATGCCATATATAACTAATAACATTTAATTGAATTATGTGCCACGAAATATGTATTAACTAAGACTTTACGATTATTACAATAAAGAACATTATATATGCAATAATAATAGATCTTTTTGCCATCGAATACTAAGTACAAGACAATGATAAATAATATATTTGTTAATAATTAATTAACAATATGATTTCATAAAAAAGTGATAGATCATTTGCCATCGAGTAAAGTGCAGGATGATGATGGACAATTTAAATAATATATTTGCTAATAATTAATTAGCAATATTATAAGGTATTTTTCCCGCCTTCTTAGCATGCCTTCGTGGTGTAGTGGTCAGCACACTGGGCGCGAGTTCGAGAGGTCCGTGGTTCGAGTCCCGGTGAAGGCGATGCACATTTCTTCAATTTCTTGAAATAAAAGAATTTTACAGTGCCACCCGAAATAGAAAGGTGGTGGATGATGATTCTCCAGGATTTGGCGATTGGGTCCCCTAATCCATAGTCGCCCTTTAAAAATGGGGTATATAGGTTATTTCTCCCGTACTTTTAGTATGCCTTCGTGGTGTAGTGAACAGCACACTTAGCGCATATGCGAGAGGTCCGTGGTTCGAGGCCCGACAAGGGCATTGCTCAGTTTTCATGTTTTTTGCTTCGAAATAACCTAATGACTCTACAATATGATTTCTCACAATAACGAACATTATATGCAAATGACTGACATTTTGCAATCGAGTAATAAGTATAGGAAAATGAGGGATAATATTATATAAAATATTTGCTAATAATTAATTACATATGCAAATGATTACTATATTTCATCTCTTCAATGATCAGCCAATTAGTATATCCACTTCTCTGTATTATATGACGGATAAATAATAGCAAGGGAAATACTGTTTGATTGAAAGTTTCTTACAGTCATGTATGAAGCGATATTTCGCAAAAATGTTTATGTACTTATAATTTGTGACTTTGGTAAAATTTTTGAACTATGATCAATAACTGCCGCTGATCTCTAAGGCTCAACTTGGCAGTGGCGATAGCTGGTGGTAGATCCCTTCCACTGTGTAGGAATTATTCCGCTAGGTTATACCTTAGGTAGGAAGCTAGCACAGTGGTGCCAAACCAAACTTACTGAGCCAACGCTGTTCTCGCCCTGTATTATACATATCATTTCGAGAAACAGATCCCTTATTGGTCGTCGCTGTCTCACTTCATTTACGGAGTTTCATCACTTTATAGCCACTCCTTCTTGGTGCTGAATTTTCAGTGTCGAGTAATGTATTTGGTTTTTTTGAAGAAACCAGGTATCATGATAATCAACCTTGCTCTCGCCGGCTTTCAAATTAGCAATCTTCTAATTGCTAGCTTGACGTGTTTCTACTTGTATCACAAGAAGAAGAGTGGAAAAATACGATTACGTCTTATATTCTACCCCACTCAAACAGCGAATGGGAAGAAGCACGAGAAACAATCAGTCAAAAATATGTACTAATGAATTATCGTGTACTCTATTTTTTGTTTTTAGTTTGGGAGCCAATATTGATATATCAAACAGCCTAAATTGGTATAATAGTTAGCGTCTTTCGTTAGCACTGTAAGTCGACATTTTGTCGCTCCGTCTTCCAAGTCCTTTTCAGCGGATTACTTCAGTCCACACTTCCAAAAGTAACATCAACGGAAAGTGCATTACGTAAGGAACATAACAATACCAAATGTTTGATGCTGTGATCATTAGTTCCGGTTTAATTAAATTTTTCAAAAATTCGTAATATCTACCATTCACCGCGGACTTTCATCAGAGCTTAGAAGCCCCTGGAGAAGCCCTTGCTTTCTCGACGTCTAAGTGTCATACATCAGTATACGCATGACATCCTGAGGAATAATTTGGTGCAAGTTTCAAGTGAATCGGTTGATTAGTTAATTAATTACGAGCAAACGTACGGTTTTCAAACGTTGCAAGCACATTGAAGCTGGAGTCATCGCATACCTCAGCGACCGTTGACGACGGTTAACAAAAGGAAGCTTCCCTCCCCCAGAGCAACAAAGGGAACTGAGAGTTTTTAATTATGTTCATAACTCTGCTAATTACCATCGTATCTTAATAGTACCAGGACGGAAGTTATTTTCATCGCCTGAATGACACAAGATTCTAAATTTCAAGTTAATCGGACAATTAGTTGAATTTTTGCAACTTTTTTGCCTAATTTTCGGACTTAGCGACTGTTAACCAAAGAAGGTTGCCTTTCTCGGCAATACAAGGTACTTGAAGATTTTAATTAATTCTATTACTCAACTAATTAGCATCGTACCTTCAGAGAGCTATGTCTAAAGTCGATCTCATCGCTTGCGCGACACAAGCTTGCGCGACATTTAAAAAAAAAAATTTCAAAAAATCGGTCATTTCTATAGTTTTTTTTTTTTTTTTTTTTTTTTTTTTTTTTTTTTTTTTTCTATTTCTAACGAATTTGTGAACTTCAACTAAGTGCCTCATTAATTAGTGCCTGGAGTTTTCTTCGTGTATTAGTGTTGTGCCAGTGTTTCAGCTTTGTGCGATCAACAACAGCGCAAATTGGATTCCAATACATAGTGTGTTTCTTCAGTTTACTTGTGTGTTTCTAACTTCTTGTGTGTTCCTTACTGTATTACCATTATATTTACAAGCACAAAAGAACAGATGAAGTTTTGTGGCCAAGGTATGCGACTATTTACATACATTTAATTACGCTGTCAGCTAGTTTTCATTATCTCAATTTTACTCAGAATCTTGGAATTTCTTCTCAGATTGCTTTAATAGTGATTATGCTTACTTTCATTCAAATTTTAAAATCTATGTGTTTATGTTACATCTAAGTATTTTTGACAATATAGTTCTTTTGCTGACAACTTTCATTGGTTAATTAGGACACAACTCATCTATCCAGTATTATTAGCTTTATTTCATTACCTTACCATTATTAAATCATTATAAGAATTTTTTTTTGTAATAATTAGCTTTGTAACTTTTCAATATAGCAAATTGAATTCCCATAAGCTAGTTCTTGCATAGTTGAAATTACGATTTGACTGGTCCTTGTGTAATTAGCGTTAAGCTTTGCAATTTAGTCTTTTGTATAGCCTACCTGTTTCTGCATAAATAGTGTTTATTTTGATCGGATTACCGGTACAAACGCCATTTTCATGGATTATGCATACAAATGTAATGTCTAAACCACTGCATTAATTGGCTAACTAATTGTACGATTATGTGTGTCCTCAATATCAAAGGCCAGGATTTACTGAATCCATTAGCAATTATATAGTAAGCAATACTTCCTAATTGAATGTATTCTGGTTAATCTCACCATATCTGATTCTTATATATGAATTAATACATTCCCTGTCCTTCATATTTGATTTATACCGTACTAGTTATTGTTCTTTCCTGTATTCCCTGTACAATTTATTGTTCTTCCCTGTATTCCTGTTTAATACCATTCAAACACCCGCAATCGATGAGCATACAACTTACCACACACATTAATCATCTGTAGATCTTTAGTGACTGTGAATTTGTGACTCTGTGACTTAGTGACTTCCGAAAACAGCTCGTCTCAACAAAGTCTCCTGTCACAAGATTCCCTCGCATAGCCATACACAATATCCCAACCTCCCTGCAGAAGGAAGAACTCGCGAACATCATAGAATTGGAATTCAGCCTCAACAAAACAGCGATCAAACAATTACACCGGCTTAAAGACAATAATAATAATGTCAAATAGATCGCCGAATGCCAACCACCTGCCTTCAGACAAATTATGCAAACTGGCCGCATCTACATCGGATGGCATGCGCACAGGATCACAGAATATTTCAGTACCAAACGCTGTTACAGGTGTCAAGAGTTTGGCCACCTACAACAAGACTGCCACAACAAGGAATACTGCGCCTTCTGCTCCGGCGCACATAACGTCAAAGACTGCGCCGCGAACCATCCAACATGCATCAACTGCGCAGATTTCAATCACAAGACAAAAGGCACAATCCCTTGTGGACACCCAGCGTACCACCCCACCTGTCCAACCTACCAGAAGTGCATCGAAAGGATTCGACGCAGCACCAACTACTAATCCTACCATACCCCAACCAAGTCAGTCTTACCCAAATTCTGTACAAGCTTACAATCTCCCACTTCAGAGATCCAGATCGTGTCACAATCTGCCGCCAGGTCACTCCCCACCAGTTATATGGAATTTAACAGTCACAACTCCAGACAGCCTCCTCAAGTGCATTCAGATAAATTTGTAACGAGCAAAGGCGGCAACCATACAAGCAACAGCACATGTCATCCAAAATAATACCGACATCCTTCTCATTCAGGAGCCTTATTGCAAAAACGGCCAAGTAGCTTCCTTTCCGCTTTCCTGGAGAACAATTCAAGTGAACGAAAATACCCAAGCCCCAAGAGCAGCCATCATAATATGGAACCCTATTTGGACTCCCGTAATAGTAACAACATAAAGAGACTGTGTCGCTATCCTCTTCGAAACTTCATCCTCAGCTCCATCTACTCCTCCCCCGTGGACACCATCACAGAAGCAACTGCCGCAATGGACAGAATTCGTCTCAAATGCCCTTCCGCTCCCACCATCTTCAGCGGCGACTTTAATACCCATCACACAATCTGGGGCTATAGCGGCATCAATAGGAAAGGTCAAGAATTAGAAGACTACATAGCCGCCAACAACCTCCACCTTCACAATTCCATAGATGGCCCCCCTACGTTTGACAACACCTACAACAAAAGGATGGCCAGACCTGACCCTTACCAGCAACAACGCCAGCCACTTATTGCAAAACTGGGAGGTGTCAGACGATTGTAGCCTGTCGGATCACAAATACATCCACTTCAGTATCAGCACCAGCACCACCATCCCAATACTTAAACGCTACATACTACCGAAAGCAAAAATCAAGACACTGAAAAGGCAACTTCACGACCCACTTACCAGAGAACTTCCATCACTGCAAAGCTGCCACAACGCCGCAGACCTCGACCAGTACACAAACCATCTAACGCAGGAGCTACAAAAATGCTGTGACAGTACTCTCCCCATCCGCACAGCCAAGAAAATCCAAGGTCTTTCATGGTGGTCGAAGGACCTTCGCCAGCAACGCCAAAAATGCCGGGCACTAAGACGCCGCCTTACCAAAGCACACACCCCAGAGGAACGCGCCTTCTTCCTAACACAGATCAGAAAAGAGAGAGCTACATACGAGTACAAACGAAGCATACTGACTGCAAAAACTACCACCTGGAAGAAATTCTGCAGCGAGAACTCTGATCCCTTCGGAATTCTCCACAAAATCTCAACAAGCAAAGTTTTTCGACCCCACCAAATCTACTTGCAGCAACAAACTGCCAACTCGAACACCAGCCTTACCTCAAACACTGCTGCAATTATCATGAGCACCGTCTTTCCCTCACATAACCCAGCTGATGATTCACCGGAACAAAAGCTTCTTAGAAACAACCACGCAGCACCGATGACTCAAGACGACATTCCCTTCACCAGGCAAGAAATCACACAAATCTATCGTACCCTACCCAAGAAGAAAGCACCAGGCCCTGACGGCCTAGACTATAGCATCCTCAAGGTCGCCTACAAATCACATCCCATCTTCTTTCTTCACTTCTTCAACAATCTACGGAAACATGAGCTCTTCCCAAGTGCCTTTAAAACTGGTCACGTAGTCTTCTTCACTAAAAAGAACAGAGATCCCCAAAGCACTTTCCGACCGATCTGCCTGTTGCCGGCTCTAGGGAAAGTCTACGAAAAACTAATAGTACAAAGACTCATCTTTCATCTGCAAGACAACCGCATCCTAAGCAGCAGGCAGTTCGGCTTCCGCTCTGGCCTCTCCCCACTGCATGCTCTGAAGGAAGTTTGACGGATAATCCACCACAACAAAGAACAACAGCTTCACACTGCTTTTGTCTCAATTGACCTTCAGAGTGCCTTTGACACCCTCTGGTGACCGGCCATTAAACAAGCTCTCCGCTCATCTCGATGCCCTGTAACATCTATGGCATATTTGACAATTAACTTCAGAATCGTTTCCTCCTGGTCCCACACAACAACGGGACAACCATCAAACAGCAGGAGAGAGGATGCCCGAAGGATCTTGCGCTGGCCCAGTGCTCTGGAATCTAACTTTCAACAGCATCATCTCCACCAACTGGCCACAGCATACACAACTAGTTGCCTATGCAGACGACGTTGCGTTCCTAATCCAGGTTCGCACCAGAAACGAATTGGAACACAGAAGCACTCAAATATTACAAAAATTCAGCTTCCTCTGTCAAGAACTCAAATTAACCATCTCCACTGCCAAATCAACCGCTCTTATCATTCTCAAGCCAGGCACCAACCCAAGCAGAAATCCATGTATTAAACTCCAACAGAAAAATCTAAAAATCGTCAAAGAGCTCAAGTATTTAGGCTAAATATGGGAGAAAGGCCTTACATGGATCCCAAATCTACAGCAACTCAAAATTAAGACACAAGCCATTGCACGCAAGGCCCGTCAATTTCAAGGTATAAATTGGGGACGAAACCGATATATTAACAAGATCTTGTACACGACAGTGATTGAACCCATAGTCCTGTACGCTGCCGCAATATGGGCGACGCCGATGCAAAGCCGGAAACGTAAACAACTACAGAACATCCAAAGACCTTTCGCACTAATGATGTGCAAAGGTTTTCGCACTACAGCCACCTCTGCTGCCATCATCCTTGCAGGCATACCGCCACTATATCTTAGAGACTTTATAATGAAAAGCTTAGAGCCGAGCAAGAAGCTACAATAACCAGAGTCCTGCAACTACGCAAAGACGCCACCTTCCACGATACAACCCACAGTCCGACCTTATATGAAAACCCTCGCCCCACCCAACGCCCACACCCAGGCATTCAAGGTAGAAACTTCCGCATCACTATAGACAACACTAACAATTCTAGTATTCCCAACGCTACGTACGTCTACTACACCGATGGATCCAAGATTGAAGACGGAGTTGGAAGCGCCTACATTTGCTACCACCAAAATGATGAACATACCAGTTGGAAGGCAGCACAGCGGTACTTCAAGAGTGTGTTCCAGGCAGAAGCCTTGGCCATCCTCAACACCACCAACGACATACTAAATAACGGCTACCACTAAGCATGCATCTGTACAGACAGCCAATCTTCACTCCTGGCAATTCAAAACTTAAGCCACACCTCCCGAATTATCTTCGAAATCCAAAAGCTACTCTCTGTAAACCACCAGCAACGCATTCACCTCACCTGGGTCAAGGCGCATGCTGGTCTAGTTGGAAACAAGGCAGCAGACACCCTAGCCAGAGAAGCCGCCATCAGTTCTGAAGTTCAGCAAATCCGTATCCGTGCACCACCATTGCATCTAAAGAGGCTTCTCAAAGAAGACCTACTCAAAATATGGCAAGAGGAATGGAACGCGTGTGACACCGGACGGCGGACCTACAATCTCCTACCCAAAGTCTCTCTATCACGCCTCATAGCTATACCCCAACTCAGCCAGTTCATAACGGGACATGGCCCCTGTCCAGCGTATTATTATAGGCACAACATCTCCACTACAGATGCTTGCGTGTGCGGCCAACTTGGATCACCAGAACACTATATCTACTCTTGCCCACTCACAGAAGACAACCATATTAAGCATCCCAATCCTCCTACAGACGCCTTTCAACGGTTCATTATTAAAAACAAACCTGCAATCAATAAAATCTGTAAGGTCATTGACCAGCTCGCAGCTATGGGCCAAGATATATGCGACGCTGCATAATCTCACAACGTCCGCCACTAACAGAAGTCAACATGAACATCACCCTGTGCTGTTAACATGTCACAGCGCTCGGCATGCTCATACACTCAACAACCTATGCGCTGCACAAATATATATTCGCCGGACCTCTACGTGTCCCCCCATATCAATGTCCAGTAATCACATGATATTCCCATCTTATGGCTCCTCATCTGTAAATACACCCCACAATGTACAGTATATGTGATCAATGAGGCCAAATATGTATCTGACATGTGGTATATGTGTATTATTATTTTTTAAGTAAGTCGCCCTTGTTTGGCCATGTAAACTCCTGCGCTCTTAATAAGCTCTCGGTGTGGACTCTTGAGGCCACAGGGAGTTGTTGCCATTAGATAGTGGAAGGCGAGGGACACATGCCTGTTTATCTCTGGTAGCCACCAGGCGTCCCTGTCTTCCGTCACGTACCTACCTACCTACTGTATTCAGATAGTTTACAAAATTTCAGAGCAGTTACAACTTTCTTCAGGCTGAAGAAGGAAAGCCGTTGTTAGCAGTAATTCCAGATAATGTGTATGCCATACCGAAAATATTAACGGACTATAATCACTGCTCTTAATAATACAGAAAAAACTTGACATTGGATCCACCCCCATACAATAAAGTTATTCATGAAGAACTGCATATGAGAAACTAGTTTGTGCTGGGTTTCCCATAATTTAGCTGAGCACGAAAAAGAGAAGAGTGTCAGAAAAAATCTTAAATTAATTAAAGACTGTGACAACTGTGTTATTTGTAAAATTGTAACTGGTGATGAAACATACACATTATTTTTTACATTCCAATACGTCAAGAAGGTAAAGTATGCGTCTTTGTAGATGATCCTATGCCCAGAATGGTGGAAAGGCAACGTGCCATGAATGCTAAAGGTAATGAATGTCGATTTCTTCAGAAGTACAAGATTGCTCAAAGCCATCACCCCGGAAGGACAGAAGACAGTCACAGCTGACAGGTACAACACTAAGTATATTCCAGAAATTCTTTAAGAAGTGAATGTTAGAAGACTCATGTTCCACCATGACAATGCATCTTCTCATTCAGCAAGATTGAAAGTGAGTTTCGTGAACAAAACACATTTAAGTGATAGAAAATCTACACTATTCACTCGATCTATCTATGTGTGACCTTTGGCTATTCTTTAATTTAAAAGAACTTGTGTCGTTTTCATTCTGAAGATGAGAATGATGAGGCTATAAATGCACTTTTCATCGATTCCAAGAATTGAATGGCCTGAGGCATTAAATGTCTGGAAAATTTGTCTACAGAAGTGAATTGATGCTGGAGGAGACTACTTTGAACACTTCTAAAATTTCGTAACTATAACTATAAAAACCCATGTATATTTCAAAACTTTCAAAGTGACCCTCGTAATATTTACTGCATTAAGCAAACATGATCACATTTAAGTATTCAACTGTAATACAGTGTCTGCTATTATCTATGGTTTCGTATATTCACGTAAGACTTAGAACGTATTTTAAGCAGATACGGAGGCGCAACTAACATAACTAACACTATAGCATGAAACGTAACCTAGCGGTATATGGCTTTCCTTTTAATTTGGATTCAGTGCATTGGCTGTGCGATTAGACCCCATTAAGAAGTTATGGAAATTATGGTTTTAATAATTAATTAATTAAATTACTTAAAATTATAGTTTTTAATACTTCGAGGAACGGTAGTACCGAGCTGCCTAATTAAAGTATTAAATAAAATTTACTTATTAATTGCAGCATATGAGAAAGTTAGCTGAAATTTCGGACTGAGAGAAATATTTATTCTGTACACTTTTACTATCATTAATTATTATTTGTTTATTTTGACTTCCATTGCCGCAAAATTTCAGACAATGTTAGATAGAATTCAGTATAAATTGAACTGAATGATCACTAACCCCGTCATTATTATACCTAGCCATTTACCAATTTTTTGCTGCTCTGCCTGGCATTACAAAGAGTAGTTAAATTTAAAACACTTTTAAAATTGGTTTCTTTATTACACCATGTTTGCAATTACCTTTCAATATCTTTAAACTACATTTAACATTTTTTTTGGTCCCATATCCCATAGCATTACATATACCTTAGTAACTGGATTTGTTATTTACAGATATTGGCTGCTTTATTTTACTCATTTAGCAAACATTTTATTCAAAATATACTTCTTCGTTTTACCATCTCGAGTTCCTGTTAGTTTCTTAAAATCAAGCATCAGTATCACATATTTCAGGAAAAATATTTTCTTAGCCAAAAGACTTAAGAGCATATTTTGATTTATTTCGCTCTATTACATTAGCATATGTATACTACGGGTTCTTTTCATTCTGCATCATTGCAAATTTAAATACATTTTTATGCTTTTTAATTACTCACTATTTGTGCTCTTTTCGATTACAACTGCAATATGTATGTTTGGGAAATGAACTCCTCCTTTGACATAGTTAGATAGTTTTATAATATTTTCCATAGTTCTACAACCGTATATTGTTGTAATTTAGTAAAGGTTGAAGCTAAAAGCCCTAAAATCGAAACTGACTCACATTTAGTGGAGGTCCACCTACAGAACTATTTAAACAATCTTTAATATCTCCCTGAGAACAGATCACTAATTTATTCAACATTGTTAACGTATGTTGGAAGAAAGCACAAACAAAAGTAATCAAATGAATCGAAAATGAAAATTGCTTAGTTTCAGCACATACAGTGTTTAATGAGGACGACTAATGAAATATGTATACAGTGATTCTTAGACAAATACTGCCTTTTCATTAAATTTATGTTATTAAGTGCTGAATGCATCTATTATATACACGAGTAACAGAATCTCAAGTGGCAAAATTTTGAGATCTAACTTCTAAGCAGTACGTAAATGTAAACTAATGATAATGAGACTTGGAAATATGTCTTTTCAATCTTTTTCACAATGATATCATGGAAGTTTGAAGTACAATCTAACATGCTGTTTTTCTTTCCCTGGGTTTAATACCATTTTCAGTCATCAGAATAAAGGTACCTTCGAAAGGTCTGTTGGATGCTCAGCAATCATTCTACAATACATCATCAAATATCATTCTACAATAAATCGTACCGAAATAAAGATATTTCAAAGTAAATATTTAGCACTTCAGAGCAACTTCCACCACATTATTGTCATAGAAAGAAGACTGAAGATACAGACCAAAATTTCTTTTCAATTGATTTGATGCTTGTTTGTATTAGAATAAAGATATCATTTCTGAAGATTATGAGGCTCATACCATTTTGACCTTTCGCAATAAATAGCCAGATACCGGATCTTCTTCAGGTGTGCTGGAATCGGAATATTTAAACATACGTGTTTCTTCATTTTACTACAGTTTAGTGCATATGGAAATTAATTTTACTGCGGTTTTAAATATAACTTTTTTTTTCCCATATGCGCAGAATTTTATTAAAATTTGCGCCCATTTACAAACAAACACAGAAATTGAACACACAGACAAAAATACAGAAATTTCAGAAAACACAGCGGTTTCTGAAAACAGAAATACACGTAGATAATGATGGCTGTCTTCTTTTTATTTATTAAAACCTTGCATTAAAGTTGTCAACCTTTTATTTAATAGGAAACGTATTTCTGCAAAATGGATTTTCGAGTTTTTGTAACTGACCAAATTCAATTTCATTTACCAAATAACCTTACACCGAACACAGAGCAGCATTTTTTTTTTCGTCGGCATACAAATCAAACGTTTTTGAATAATTTTCTTCACAAACATATTAAAAGACCGCATTTCAAAGTGTAATGTTATTCTTACTGGCATCGTGCCTAAATATCGAATCATTACACATATTCTTTGAAACAAAGTTTTGTCCAACGCTTTCTTTTCTGAGACTTACACCACCTGCGCTTCCAGCAATTCAAATGTCAAGTTCTTGAACTGAAAAAGAAAATTAAAAATGAAGTAAAAGAAAGTAAAAGAAAGATAAAAAAATAAACGAAAGAAAACGCAGAATTGATTTTTTTTTTTTTCGTAGAAAGAATTTGATTTGCTAGGAAATCTTTAAAAATCACTTTTTTTTTATTCCTTTCCCCCTTATGACCATTTCATATAACGCTCGGAATCTGCATTCTGTAAATGAGCGTTTATTGATTAATGAAAGAACATGTTTTTGTAATGTAAATAAAGCAGATGAATTATGGCAGTGGAGACTGAAACGAAAAGAGTAAATCTTTTGATGAATCCCAATAGTTGATATATACCGCAATTAAATACAACACATTACACTAAGTACCTCACTGAAGTCATTTAATAAAAGTCAATTAATACTTATCTACTGGCTATTGCCACCAAATTCTACTAATGATTACTGAGCAATTTCAAAATAATGCATGCTTCCTATTGATTGAACGGTTACGACCACCACCTACCGCAGTATGTTTTTTCGTTCGACTCTGAGAAAATGAGATAGATGCATGGCATTTTTCTGATTTTTCTCATGTGTAAATGAAATGCGAATAACCTCTTTGCTTTTGAAATTTCTCTTCGATGGAAACCCTCCTAAAATTTATAAGCCTCCCGCAACGTTGTAAAGATGTCGTAAAAGTTACTACGACCACTTTGCAACCTCTCGGACCAGTTTGCAACGTCGGGGGATAATTGGGTAGTAAGTGCTTAAGTATAAGATGTGAGTCAGCACATACATTTTCCTCATTTCCAGTGTGAAAGGGTGGGCAGTAAATATTTAGTCTCTATTCAGGGAAAAGGTTAAGAATCTATTTTTGAATTTCAAAGACTACTGGGTTTCTGCAATTATAAAGGTTTATAGCTGTAAAGCTTCATTGTGAGTCTCTACAAATTCTCAGTTTGATGGGAGAAACGGTGTGATAAATTGATAGATTTCTTCAGTGCAACCAATTATTCTTGAGATATGGAGTTTTCATTTTGCAGTGTTCCTCGCCATTGAATGATGTTGTTGTTATTATAACGTATGCATGACCCACATCCAGTTCCAACTTCTGTGTGAGAAACGTCCGTATAAATAACTATATCTGTAATTGAATCAGGTGGTTGATCAGTAAAGATATGTTAGGTTTTAGGACCACCTTGGACGACGATACACTAAGCAACACATCTAGTTACAGAATCAATGACACTACTGATGGTGTACTGAGGAATGGCTATCCTTTCTCACTCAACCATATGCATTTGCTTCTTAACCCGGTAATATCAGGGTCTGCAAATCACATTCCAAATGTGTTCTATTGGTGAGAGATCAGGAGAGAACGGTGGCCAGGGAATAATCTGTACACCTTGCATAGCACATTGGCTAATGCGCGTAGTGTGTGGCAGGGCGTTATCCTGCTCATAAAAGGCATTAGGTACACCCTGAAGATAGGGAAATGTCACCGACCGCAGCACATCATCCACGTATCGTTGGACCGTCATAGTGCCCTGAATACGAACTAGAGGTGACCTAGAATGCTAAGTAATTGCGCTCCAAATCATGATGCCGCGTTGTCGCGCCGTTGTGCGTTCCACAGGTGCTGCCAGATTGGATCTGTCTCCACACCGACGTCACACTCGTGCGCGGCGACTATCATTAGAAAAAGCGGGAGTCGTCTGAGAACACGACCACCCTGTGCCATTCCATCGTCCACATTGCTTGAAACCGGCACCATTGCAGACGTTGGCGTCTATGATGTGGAATCAATGCCAGTCTAACGGACGCCACGAGTACAGGCCACTAGCCACCAATCGATGGCAAATGATTCTGGAAATATTGGAACAACCAAGGCTATCTTGAACATGCTGCAGAATGAAGGTAGAAGTGGCTTGTGGATGCGCCACCTCTTGTCGTCAGATGCGTCGATCCACGCGTGTTGACGTCACTCTGGCCGCACCGGCATCCCTCGAACTTGCCACATTTCCTTGTTTCCAATCCCGTCGCCACAGCCTACCATGACTTCCATGACTTCCCTAGCAGAAGTAACAGCACGAAAAATGTAAATCCTTCAGGTTCCTTCTTCAACGTAAGCTCAACAGCTGAGCATTTCAAATGATTGGCATAACTCTGTGACGTGCGTCTACCCTAAAATTTGCATAATTTTAGGGCCACTCGTTCTTCGTATTGCATTTTCGATATCGGATAGTGTATCACTGTAAAGTCACGAAGAACGTTATATGTTAAAGGAACACATTCAAAATTGGATGAATTGCAGAGGATTTCGCTTCTGATTGTACATAATTCAAAGCTTGCTTCCTGATTTCAATTTCTTGTGCACAAACTGATTACTCTGCAAGTCCACATGACACAGACCCAAGGGCTAGACACTTAAAAGCTATCAAAATCATTCTGTATCTCCTTTACATCCTTTTTGTTCTGCATGAAAAACTAGAAAGCTGAACCTGAGGCCGCATACTGGCTGAAATCTATTCTGTTCCTGTGTATGTAGCACAAAAAAAACGAATCCTATAATTCTTTAGTACTTTCCATATTAAATCTTATTTTTCCCACACATGTATGTCTCCCTACAGTGGAATTTAGGTGATGGGAAAATACAAATATTCTTCGTTTGCTACATCTAAATTGAATTTATATTTTCAACTTTGTCTTCAATGCATCTATCTAAGTACTTTTTAATAATTTTAAATCAATATACTCCTTTACGTAAACGCCATGTATTCATTTACTATGATACTTAAGAATATTGTAATAGATAACATCGATTCATTTAAATCAAGTTTGAAATAATGATTTTCCTTACTGTATATGATAAGGCCGAAGACTTTAATTTAAGTAAAAGAATAAATGAATGTAATAATAATTTCTCGATGCAGAACTTAAGTACTTTGCTCTGATATTGGTATCAAGGAAAGAAAAACCATTGGGAAATTTGACTTAACAATTTTTGTTCTTTCAATCGATTCATTTGGGAGAATCGGTCATAAATAAGAGAAATTCTTCCCCATCTCTTTATTTCTTATTATATTTGGGAAGGAAAACTTCTTCGCCAAACACAGGAAATAAAAATCCTCGCTATTTCAACTTCTGCTTAATAAAATTTGCCCGTTGGGTGATTGCTTCACTGCTTTGAGACAGCGAAACAAAACAAAAACGGAGATAGTCCAGATACTGGAAAAAAATAACAGAAGTAGAATTAAATGGAAAACTTGCGGAAATTGCTTTCATTTCATGCAAAACAAAAACTTTAGGGCCTAACATCTGGCACAATTAAGGAGATGTTGTCCGTAAAAGTAAGAAAACTTCATTAACTCACTTAGAAGAAAAAAATGCCTTAACACCAAATGACACCGTCCACCATGTTGGACCACATTTAGAATTTCATCTTATAAAATATCTTATTGTATATCATATGAAACCGCAATGAAGAACTGATATGTTTTCATAAAATGTATCTACCATTTCCCCGAATGAGCATTATTTCTCAGTATCCTAATGTAATTAAAGCAAAAACTGTCTTTGCTTTAGTTCGTAATCAATGACATTAATTTAATTACTTTACATGAAATCTAATTAAAACAGACTTTAATTTTACGGATGGCTTCTTAAAAAGAAGGGCAGTGAAACTGAACCAGCACTTTAATTTAAAAATAGGGTGTTCTCATCTAACCCAAAAACACAGCAACATTAAATCTTACACACGAAATTTCACGCTTTCTGATGTCTTCTTTTTGAGGCTCTAGTGCAAGACGCAAATGTACATAATTTCAGGATGCTGAGCTATAGATTGTTCACTGAAAAGTTTTAGCTTTTAAATTCGTTTACTATTTCAAGTAACTTTAAAATACTTAACTAAACTACTTTATATGGCTATTATTCAAATGTGGTCGTTTCAGTTCAAAAGGTTCGGAAGGTATTTGAAAGAACAGTAGCCTATAATGGAAGACTTGGGACACAGTAAAAACTAATCCTTTTATTAAAGAAAAATTATTAAATTCTTATACTGTAACAAAGTGTGAGAGTGTGCGTGAGACAAATTTCTTCTGTGCCTAAACTGAGTATCATTTATCATTTGTGTAATGTATTTAAAACACAGCATGCATGAAATAGTTATTTCGATTTTACAAATGTATTTTCAAATTTTAGTAAAAGATTATTTATTATTAGCCTCTATGGTTCTACACCTTTATTGGCTTTGTTTGAACACTTTATTTTGCGACAATCGCCTCTTCGTTGTAACAAAAGAGAGCGAAGAAGGTTTAAGAAGTCCGAAGAAAGATTCTACAGGATGCAAATAAATGCTGTGAAGCAACGGGTTCATGCAGGTTTTGCTGTCATTGCACGTCATTGCAAAAAGATGAAAACCATTTACTGACGGTGAATTCGTTAACAATTGTTTGATTAAATCAGCTGAACTTTTTTATCCTGACAAATAGCAATTAGTCAGCAACAAAGTAGTGGAACGTATCAACGCAATTGCTAGAGATTACGGATTTACGGTGTTAATTAAATGAAAAAATCAAAGATTTTGCAGCATCCTCAATAGCATTTGATGAGAGTACTGACATTATAGATATGGCACATCTTGCCGTTTTCGTATGTGGTATTACTGATGAGTTTAAAGTCGTTAAAGAATTACTGGATATAATTCCTATGAAAGAAAAATCTCTTGCACAAAATACTTTTTTCTGAAGTAAAAACTGAAATAAAAAAATATAAATTAAATTAAATTGGTGTTGAATTTGAAAGTGATAGTACAGCTGCTATAATAGGTAAAAATATAGATTAGTTGTAAAATTAATAAATATTGTAGGAGGTGAAATGGTCAAGTCGAAGAATTGCATTAAAATTATATTTTGATATAATGTATTAAATCAAAATTTTCATGATTGGAAACATAAAACCATAGATCAGCTGCACGATGATATGAGCTACATCAGCTACATGACGAATAACAGATTTAGTTCTTCTTGCTGATTTATCTAGCCATTAACTATTCTCAAGATCTACAAGGAAATGATAAATTTATTTCTGACATGTATACTTCTACTTAAGCTTTTAAAATTAAATTAAAAATATGAGAAATACAGATGATATAAAAAGCTTTGCACACTTTATGAGTCTTAAAAAATCCTTGTTACTCCAAGCGAAAATTCTCAAGAATGCACAAGAAAACTAGCATTATTAAGATAAAATTTTTTTAAGTTAGGTACATTGAAGAATAAAATGACGTCTTCCACACACATGACAAACATTTATTTAAACTACGATGACGTTGAACAGCAGAGTAGAAACATGATATTACACAGCGCTTAGCCCTTCTCGCTTACATGCAATACTCACCATTGACTTTTGGCTAACTACCTATTAACTAAGTATAAGTGTTACGCAGCAGAGAACTCGCTTATCATGCGCATGCGCTAGGGAAATCAACGGCGGTTGCCAACATATCCCCTTTCGACGTTGATTCTCCTATTCCTGAAAAGTAAAACAAAATACATATTAAACAGTATTCAATCCTATAATTGTACAACAGTTTTGATATTTAACGGGAGTCAGGGGTTTGGTTAACACATCAGCTCCCATTTCACTGGTAGGTATGTACTTCACATTTAATTCACCGCGTTCATACACTTCACGCACAAAATGATGGCGAATGTCTATGTGCTTTGTACGGGAGTGAAACACAGAGTTCTTCGTAATTTTCTGAGCTCCTTGATTGTCGCAGTATATTGTTGCTGGGTGTTCTATGTTGTAGCCCAGCTCCTTCAGGAAACGACGTAGGTAGACGGTTTCTTTGGCGGCCTCAGACAAAGCCATATATTCCGCCTCCGTTGAAGATAGAGCTACACTGCGTTGTTTTCGTGATTCCCAGGTTATGGCTGAACCACTTAATATATATACAAAACCGGTGTAGAATTTTCTATCATCGACATTTGATGCCCAATCTGTATCCACAAAGGCGATGAGTGGTTTTCCTGTTTTCGTATAAATTAGTCCTTCGCAGCATGCCAATGTTCTTTTCCCGGATTGTTGTTAAATTGACTTAAGAAATTCACGGCGTATGTGATATCTGGCCTAGCAGCTACTGAAAGGTACATTAGTGATCCGATCAGATTTCTAAATGCAACATTTTTCATGTCAGCGATTTCGTTTTCGTTTTTAGGACTCATCTCTTTTGATAATTTTTTGCTGTGAAGACACGGATTTAGCATTTTGCATATTATACCGATTTAAAATATCATCAACGCATTTCTTTTGAGAAATTTTAATTGAATTCTCATTTTGGTGAAATTCTATGCCTAAGCAATAATGTAAATTCCCCAAGTCTTTCATTTTGAAAGCAGAAGCTAAACTATTGCGAATTGTTTCATACGTTTCTTAGAATCGGTAAAAACGATAAGATCGTCTACATAAACGATTATAATAGTTTCCTGTTAGGCGTCTTTTTAATATAAACACAATTATCTGAATTAAGAGATTTAAATTTCATAGATTTCAATTTTTCATCCAACTTTTTGTACCACTGACGTCCTGACTGTTTAAGACCGTATAATGATCTCTTTAAAAGATGCACCTTATCTGAATTAGTTTTATCGCGAAAACCTTCGGGAATGTCCATGTAGATTTCTTCATCTAAATTTCCATTTACATAGGCCATTACAAAATCTAATTGGTAACCTTTGAGATTGTGTTCTACTGCGTAGGCTAAAACTGTTCTTATGGAACTTAATCTAGCAACAGGGGAAAGAAAATCAGTGAATCGGTGAAATTTTCAGTGAAATCGAGACCAGGGATTTGAGCGCACCCTTTAGCAACTAGCCTAGCTTTGTATTTTTCGATAGTGCCGTCGTGATTATATTTTAATTTAAGAACCCATTTGCTACCAATAACTTTCTTGTTTTCAGGTCTCTTTACTAATTCCCAAGCCTTTTCTTGAACAAGCGAGTTATATTCTAACAGCATGGCATTATGCCAATTTTCAGCATATGGTCCATTTAATGCTTCTTGCACCGTAGGATTAATACTTTCTTCAACAACATTTTGAGTTTGTTCATTTTTATTTACAACTGTATAGTGATATTCCTTTTTAGGCCTTCCTGGCAAACCTGTTTTTAGTTTCTTGGGTCGACCAGGCCCTCTTTTAATCAGGATAGGATGCATTGATTCGCTATCTAAATCACTTCCGCTTTCCGGTTCAGCTTCAGATTTAAGTGGCGACTCGCTACCGTCCAGAGGTGATGATTTTTCACAACATGTTTTATTTATAATTTTTTCATCCGGAGCGAAAGGCTCCGGCTTATTTCTTGCTCTGAGTCATAACTACAGCAGTTTTCAAACTCATTAATAAATTTTACATCTCTGCTTATTATCACTTTATATGCCTCGGGATCCCAAAGTCTATACGCTTTTGATTCATCAGAATAGCCAATAAAAATACATTCTTTAGATCGAATATCAAATTTGCCTATTCTTGGCCTTTTATTTAGCGAAAATGCTTTTTAGCCAAAGGTTCTGAAGTGAGAGACAGCAGGTACTCTGCCAAACATCACTTCGTAAGGTGTTTTTATTTCGTGTTTTAAACCTCGCATTGGGCAGCGATTTCGAATGTAAGCAGCGGTATTGACGGCTTCGGCCCAGAATTTCTGAGGCAGATTGGATTGCAATAACAAACATCGCGCCATTGAAACCAAAGTGCGATTTACTCTTTCGGCGACGCCATTCTGGGCTGGCGTGTAAGGAGTGCTCATTTCGTGTTTTATTCCCGAATTATTAAGAAATTTATTAAAGTCTTTCCCTAAATATTCTAGCCTGTTATTGGTTCGCAGGATACTGATTTTAGAGTTAAGTTTATTTTCAAAAGATGCTTTAAAATTTCTGAAAGCTTCTTTAACCTCATCCTTAGATTTCAGAAAATAAACACGAACATATCGAGATTTATCATCGATAAATGTTGCGAAATAAAATGATCCACCGATTGATTCAGTTCTCATGGGACCACACAAATCAGAATGAATTAGATTCAACAATTCAGTACTTCTATATTCAGACTCTTTGGGAAGAGGGGTTGCGGTTTGTTTACCCTGAATGCATACCTTACAAGTAGAAAGAGAGTCATTTTGAGAAAAAGAAAGACCTCTAACCATGTTATTTATTTGAAGTTTTTTAAGATCATTTTCATTTAAATGGCCAAATCTTATATGCCACTGATCTATTTCTTTAGCAATTGATACAGATTCAAATATTGGCATGACAAAATAAAGATCATTTTCGCGTTTAGCTAAAATTACTGTTTCGTTATTAGAATTAATTATTTGAGCACATTTTTCTTTGAAAATTACTGAAAGATTATTTTCAGTTACTTTAGACACTGAGATTAAATTATTTTTCAAATCAGGTACACACAATACATTTTTGAGTTTGATATTTTCAGTTTTAGAACCTATGCAAACTTTAAATTTAACAGTTCCTTTTCCAATAGCTTTAACAGTTTTATCAGCAGCTAATTTAACATAAGTGTCACCTACCTCGTGAATTTCTTGAAACATTTCCTTGCTGTTACACATATGCGATGTTGCACCACTATCCAGACAAAAAATGTATTTAGAATTACTATTAGTGCATGCTACGGCTTTTTCTCGCTCCAAGGAATTCCGAGTTTTTTCAGACATCGCAGTTTCACTAAGGTATTTGTTTTTAGTTTCTTTACTTTTCTTCCTACATTCCGATGCTCTATGCCCATAGATATGGGAGAAGTTGCATCTGTAGTTAACTGGATACTGTCTTCGGTTTGCAGGCTTATCTGCTTTCGGTTTAAGAACCGGTCGTTGAGTATACTTCCGATCTTTCGAATAGAACGCATGTTGTTGTTCAGAAAACGATGAATCTTTATTTTTGCGAGCGGTAGCTTCTTCCAACAGTTTAATTTTCAGCATTTCTGCAGAAGGCAGTTCATCACGAGATTCGATTGCTATTCGAAAGCTTTCATAAGAGTCCGGTATCACTCATTTTTGTAAAAAGCAATTTTTTTAGAATTGTGGCCTTCCTAGCTGGTCCCTTCGATTCGTAAATAGAATGCAATTTACGCCACAGTTCGTGAGATGTTACACAATTCTTTACTTGTGGAAGTTCACTGGGTAAGATGGATAGGATTATATCCGCTCGTGCTTTTTGGTCAGTAGTTTTCTATTTATCAAATTCTTCATCACCAGGTTCTGGTTTCGGATTTTTCCCAGTTACATAGTCCCAATGATAATTTTTAATCAGTATTGCTTCCATTTGCAACTTCCACGTATCAAAGTTGTCCTTGTTTAGCTTTTCAATTGACACTGTATTAGTCGTCGCCATTTTCATTTCAGTCGACGCAGCTTGGCTTGCCGAAAGAATTTAACAATGGTAGTTGCTCTGCACAGTTAAGCGCTATCTGGGCCCATAACCTATGAAGAATAAAATGACGTCTTCTATGTACATAACAAACATTTATTTAAACTACGAAGACCTTGAACAGCAGAGTAGAAACATGATATTACACAGCGCTTAGCCCTTCTCGCTTACATGCATTACTCACCATTGACTTTTGGCTAACTACCTATTAACTAAGTATAAGTGTTACGCAGCAGATAACTCGCTTATCATGCGCATGCGCTAGGGAAATCAACGGCGGTTGCCAACATACATCCGAAGTAGAAAACGACGTTGCAAACTGGTCCGAGAGGTTGCAAAGTGGTGGAGGTAACTTTTACGACGTCTTTACAACTTTGCGAAGACGCAAAATATTTGCCATTGCATCTTGGCAATTTGTCGACGCCGCTGAAACGTCATGACGTGGTCGTTTTAGACGTGGTCGTTTTAGCCTTTTTTTTCATTGTAGGGTTTATATTTATTTTAACTAACATTTATTTTAAGTTATTTTTCCTGTCTAGCCTTTACTTTCCCCTAGAATTTCCAATGCTAGAGTATGTAAATTGTAGTAGAGCGTGCAGTATATTCAAATTTAGCGGAAGTAAGTTGAGTTTAAATAGGATGGAAACGAGATTGTAGGTGTACTTCTTGAATCGTCAACGTGAATGTCGCTTGGTAGAATTTAAGAACCGCGCGTGTCGGCCTGTGTGCCTATCTCGGCAATTTTTGCTGGATCTTTCAACTGCTTATTCAGTAAGCTCGCTGAATCTCAGCGGTAATGTTAGAACGCGGTTGTGTTAGAACGCGGAACTACGTTCTGTTTCAGTTAAACCGCCGGGTCGGCGTAGTTTGTGAGCGTCAAGTGAACGCATCTGTTATTTTAAAAGTTGAATAAAAAGGCTTTAAACCCTTCTTACGTTTCTGTGTAAATTCACACTTAGTAGCAGTCACTACCACAGTTGCTGACAAGTTGGAGCCTTCTCGATATTACATTGGCGCCCGAACATCTTACGAACTCAGATGGCCGATAATTGGATGGAAGCTCCTGTACAACTCCAACAGCAAAAAATGGCCAACCAGTTAGAAGGGTTTGGATACTTGGTCCAAACTATGAGAGCATCTATCAAGCCAACCGTCAATTTAATAATAAATTAATGTTACAAATTAGGTTTTATATTTTATTAAATTTAAGTATATTCTATTTTTTTCGCTTACGTTTTATGTGCTTATGAGAACACTTATGATTAAATTCATAATAAATAGAAACAAAAAGTTTCATCGAGTGCTATTTAACGAAGAGCTAACTTTAACGTACTTAGCTTACTATCGTATACTATATTATTTAAATTATTTCTGTACAGTAACAAAAGGAACGGAACGTTTTTGATTACAAAAAGTGCATGAAATAGTCATTGTAATCTACCACTATTCTAAAATGTAGAAACTAAAAATAAGCAAATATATTAACATATGATCGAAAGAAATGGTGTTAAGAAACATCAGCCTTACTAGTAAATACTGCAATCCATAATTATTGCACTTTTAATTGCTTACTATTTAAAAAACACAGATTTTTTTTATTAATTGAAAATTTTAGTTCTGTTACCTTCCTTCTGCTATTTATACTTTCAAACACTACTATTTCATTTTTTTCTTAAATAGGGCTGTCATGTATGTGTTTTGTTAGGTTATTATTTCATTTTAGATATGAATATGGGAAGTTTTTAGATTTAGGTATATGTTTGATTAGATTTATTAACTACTTTATACAGTCTTTCATTTGCATATCTTAGAGATATAGAAGTTTATGGTTATATTTTTTACTGTGGAACGAAGTACCTTGTGTGGTCTCATCAAATTTTCAAAGCTATCTATTATGGTTATGTTATCCGATACACTACCTGACGAATGTTCTATATTTATACTCGGTTGCTTTCTAATAGTCTCCAATTTAATTATTTTTCATTTAAAGTAATTTAAGTTTTTCTAACTGCTTCATTTTGACATCATCCTGAACTTTTTCTCAATTTAATTTTGTATCGTAAACAGCAGTTTCTGTAAGACTGTTCACCAAATCAACATTATTTTTAGACACATCGAACTTTCCAATAATGACTTTTAAGTAAAGGAACTTTGCTTTTGCACGAACATATGAATCCAATTCCTATGCGACATTAATTAAATCAATTTTCTTAGCGTTCTTAAACATAATGAAATACATTTTTCTTACTAACTTTTAAAGAAAGAGCTTATAACTGAATAAGAAGATTTTCCTCAACGACGCAAATACTTCTTCCTTCTGTTTACATTTATTTCGTAGACTTGATTAAAGAACAGTTCTAAACTGCAATAAAAATCCAAATTCTGACACCAATTTTGTTAGGATCCTAACTCATGTTATAAGGTATTTCTACCACCTTCCTAGCATGCCTTCGTGGTATGGTGGTCTGAGCGCTGAGCGCGTATTCCACCAAAGGTCCGTGGTTCGATTCCCGCTGAACGAGTTGCTCATTTTTCATCTCTTCTGCTTTAAAAATAACGTAATGTCTTTACAATGGCGCCCGAACTAAAAGGTTGGTGGATGATGAATCTCTCCACTCAGGATTTGGTGACTAGGTCTTCTAAATCCCCAGTGACTCTTTAAAAGGAGGAGTATATAAGGTAATAGTCCCGCCTTCTTGGCATGCCTTCGTGGTGTGGTGGTCTGCAGGCTGGGTGCGTATCCAGAGGTCCGTGGTTCGATTCCCGGCGAAGGCGTTGCTCATTTTTCAGTATTCCTGCTTCCTGAAAAACCTAATAACTCTACAATGTGTTCATATTCGTTAAATAACTTAACACATTCCTGAAACAACAGGACGAAAGCAACGCTTATATGTAACTAAAGATTTTTGAATGTAAAACTCCGAGTGGCAAATACTTCACTTGCGCTTTTCTTTCTTAAAAACATCACACTTCCATTTTCAGTAAAAGTAATGGCACAGTTTAGATTTACATGGTTAGTGACATCTAGCGAAGAAAGATAAAATAGTTCAATCAATAAAATAAAAGAGATTATTACAGTAACAACCAGTGCCTAATAAATCTTCTCTTATATTTAGCCTTTTTAAGTATGGACCAGATGTCAGATGACTAGATATCAGATTGCTAAGATGGTATTAATGAGACCGAAGAAGATAAAATTATGAAGCTTTTACCTAATGCCAACACAAAGAAGTTTATTCATAATTTAATTTATACAATATTCAAATAAATAAAATTTTAGTTTAATTTCTTTCCCAAAAGTGAGAATAATTACTTCATCTTTAACCATATGGTTATGGTGTTCAATCGATGTATGATTATTCATTACAAACCAAAATTAAATATTTTATAGTTTGCTTATCTTCCGGTTTGTCTTACTTTATGCGTGTCGACGCTGCAGTTCTGCAGAATTGTATGCGTGGAGAATGGAGCCCGGACTACTTCATTATACTACTTAGCAACATAATTCATTATACTACTCTTAGCAACATAAAATTGCCTTCAGTAAGGAGATTCCAAATACTAAATCTTTCTTTAAACTTTGGGAAGATCAGGTATAGAAGTTAAACAGCGTACATTCGTATAATGGTTTCAAAAGCAGCGAAAAATATGACATCGTTCATAATAATCCTTCCGCTGTCTTCTTAAATTAACAGCATTATTTTTCCCAATTCCGCTTCCAAATTCACGTAAAACCTTCTTTATTCGTTTTATATTGGGAAGTATTTTATTCAACTTACAAAGTGAAACATGATTAAAAAGATGAAACCTCATTTTACACTGAGAAAGTTTTCAGCCTCGAATATTTTTAATTCCTTTTCATTTCTAGCATTGTGGTATACATTGTTTGTTACTCAGATTATGCCTTGTTACTTTATGTTTCTTGAAATATCTCTCTGTTCCTCTCTCAGTTCAAAAGTCGAATATTCTGCAAGTTTTCAAGCAACTAATATTTTCCGAATTTTAACTTTTCTAGAAATTAATTTGAAACTTTTAAGTTAGCCATTCATTAATTTATGAAACGTTTGTAGTCACATTCATATATATGCATAATTTATTCTTGCTGTTATCCTGAATAAATTATTTTATTCTTTTACTGGCAGAGCGAAAGAGCATTACTAAAAATATTACCACAAGTACTTAATAAAGTAGTACTGATACTAAAACCTTAGCAAAAATAGATCATGACGTGTCAAACTCGCAGCCCGCAGGCAGCATGTGGTACAGACAGTATAAGTCTGTAACAAAAGTTTATAAATTATAAATAGTAGATCAAATTTCAAAATTTCTAATTGCATATAATTATTAATAACACAACATTTGCCAGTGACCGATTACTAATAGCATTGCATTGTCTATTAATCGGTCCTTTTCCTCATCAATAGCTATTGTTGTAGCTGTTTTTGACTGTTTACGAAGAAAGGGTTACTCGTTTTATCATAGGTTACTCAGTCCCTACAAATCGCTGAGATTCTTTTAGCAACCTCTAAAGATACCTGTCGAAAATCTTTCTTTATAATCCCATAATCTTTCCTTATTCCAAGTACTCCACAATTCAGAATTTTGCAAAACCCAGGTTGCTTTGATAGCTATGGCTACTGCCATTAGAATGGACCTTAAAACCATTACTTTATCTGTTTGTTTGTCTGTGGTGAGCAACCCACCCACCTGACCACAAGTTGTCCTATGGCTTAATTGGGCTATCGCAGCGATAGGCACAAACACAGCACACACTCTGAAGTAGAAATCCCATAGTTGATCGATCATTATTGATATAACTCATCTCCTAAGACAAACTTTTTGTCTTGTCAAAATCTGAAATATCCGTTCCACGTCAAAGTTCCATTTATGATAAAACATTTCCTTACATTTTTTTACGTGGGCAGGTCTTCACGAAGTGTTTAGCACCTAAACTTGCATTGTAGTTGCAGTAAAAGTTTGAGTTTTGAAGATTAAACGCATCAAGTACGCTGGAAGACCGCCATGGCCCGTTAAATTTGATTTCAAATGCGTTCTCCTTCGCATTTCCAATAAAATCCAAATTTGCTTTTACCCAATGCAAATTAATTATATGCCTCGCCAAGAGTTTAAAATAAAGTTACGTTATATAGATATAAAAGTAACTATCAGTTCATCAGTTTATTTTCTAGTCCAGTCCATAACAAAAATTTGAAACGGCAAAGGCGATGTTCTCCCCCACACATCATATTCACCTACCTGGTGAGGATTTCTTTAATACGTAATAAATCTTCTCTGTGCAGAATGCATTTTATTACTATCAAATCTTTGAAAAGCGCAACGGTATTAATATTTCCATCGCATAATTTAAAACTCAATATACCTGTTCTCAATCAAATAAATGTAGTTCTAAGAGAGGGAGCACACTGGCCCGTATGAACATTGCCTCCTTGGAGACGATTCTAAAGCATCTGTTACTGCATGTCGCAGCTTTTGTCAGGAGTTAATATTCTTCTTCGATTCTTTTTATTATTTTATGTTAGCAATTATTCATCTATTTTAGATCTATATGTTCAGTAGGTTTTTATCATAAACATATGGTCGTAAAACTAAACGAAAAATTGCTTACTAACTTTGAAACTACTAAGAAAAGTGGGAATTGGAATATTTTGGCTGCGAGGTATAAGATAATTATACACTGACTACCAATAAGTATTTGGACACCTGTGATAGAAAAGGAAAACTAACTTTATTCAAAATCAATAGTTGGTAGAGCCTCCACGAGAGGTAATTACAGCGTGGACCCTCCGAGGCATACTTTCCACAAGTCTTTGTATGACAGCTAGTGGTATTTTCTTCCCACTCGGCTTGAAGAAGACATAGAAGTTCCTTCACCGATTTTGCACGGGTAGCGCACCCCTGAATTCGGCGATGCAACTCGTCCATGAGGTTCTCGATAGGGTTCAGGTCTGGACTCTGGGCAGGCCAGTCCATTCGACGAACTCCATTGACACCATACCAAGCCTTGATTAACGTCGAAACATGACAACTGGCATTGTCGTCCTGAAAGTAACAGGGGTCCAACCCGTAAAACTGCCACAACGTAGGAAGCCCATTGTCATCCAAAATAGTTCAGTAGGCAGCGGAGTTGAGCTTACCATGAATGGGGACCAAGGGCCCCAGCCCATACCAGGAGAAACACCCCCAGACCATAATTCCACCTCCGCCGAACTTGACTGTTGGCACAATGCATTCTGGCAGGAGACGTTCTCCAGGTAGACGCCAGACCCAGACCCTGCCATCTGAACGGTAAAGGGTGAACCTTGATTCATTACTCCAAAGAACCCGTTTCCACTGATCTACGGTCCAATTTCGATGTGCTTTGCACCACATTAACCGAGCAGCGCGGTTGGACTTTGTGGTCAAAGGCTTATGGGTAGCAGCACGATCATGAAAACCAAGCAGATGTGCTTCCTTACGGATGGTATTCATTAAACAATACTCCCGGATGCCTGTTGAAACTCCTCGCAGATGAGGGCCATCGGTTGGTGCGGTTCTTCCGAATTTCTCTGGACAGCACTTGTCGGTCTCTATCTCCTAGTTTCGTTGGTCTGCCGACTCGGAGCACATTCCGACAATCACCGCTCACCTTCCACTTCTTAATCGCATGGGTCACTGTCGATTTTGGGTACTTCAGATCGCTAGATATGTCCCTTAAGAATCGGCCACATTTGTGATACCCGATAATTATACCTTTCTCGAAGTCAGAGAGCTCCGAACTGCGAGGCATCTTGCATGCGACTAAAGCCGATGCTGTTTCCTACACGATATATAACGGCGGAGTCCGTGACATACCTTTGGACAGCAGATATCGTCATTTGCATAGGTGTCCAAATACTTATTGGTAGTCAGTGTAATCTACCTGGTATAGGATAATGCTGTTAGTTTACCAAAGGTGTATAACATTAAGCATCATTATGAAAAACATAAATCAAAATGCGATAGTTATGAAGGATTAATAAGACAAAAAAACGTTTAAAGAGTTAACGTTGGGTCTGAAAAACAACAGTTTATCATAAACCTGTGAAGCAGCGGTGTATAAATATTACGTCCTATCGGAGTTGATAGCTAAACTCTCGAAAATTTTTGCCGAAGATGATTATATCAAGGAATGTTCAATTAAAGCTGCACAAAATTGTTTGTTCCGGATACGTAAAGGCTTTTTAAGAAACCTCTTTATCTCGAAACACCGATGCGGAAAGAGTTAGTGATTTGGTCAGCAATTTAAATGATCCGATTAAAGCAAAATTATCTAGATTGGAATTTTTTCCATTGCCTGTAACTAGAGTACGGGCACTGGGAATTAAGTTCACTACGTTCGTGCTTGCGACATGGATTTCACAATCTCGGAGGAATTATTGGAACTAATAACTAATGAGTGGAACACCTATAGGAAAAGCATGCTTAATTGTATTTATGATCATCTGCTTCTTTCAAAACTGACTCCTGTTGCAACAAATTTAGCTTCGTGAATGACCGAATGAAGCGACAGTGTCATGGAAAATACTGAAATTAAATTAATGATGAATAAAAAATTCATCATACGCAATGCATTATACATCAATAATTATTATGTACGAAGGTAATAAAGACGGATAATCTGTTGAAATCTGTTGAAAACTTATGAGTTTAATAACATCTCATATGCTGATAAGTTTAACAAGATTTCTCTCTCTCTCAATCTGAAACAGCTCTTTGCTTTCTTAAATGATTTAGAAAAACGAATATTCTCATTTGTCCTACTTTATCGAGGTTGACTACTTACCTTGCTCCAATGTAATGTTCCTAAACGATTTCGGGCTATTAAAAAGGCAATATGCCAGTTTTTAATAGTCAAAATTAAAGAGACACTTTTTAAATGATCCAGTATGGTTTCAAGATTTATCCTTCGTAGTAGATAAGATAAAACATTTATACGATTTAAATTTTACACCAAGAAAACGGTCAGGCCATAACAGGCATGTGTGACAAAGTTAAAGCATTCAAATCTAAAACTAGTTCTTTGAGAAACGCAACTAAAAATAAGATACAGTTTACTTTGCGACATGTAATATGAATAAATCATGTTTATTAGAAATTGCATTGTATCAAAAACATGTCGAAAACAATTTAAGTTTCAGAATTGAATTTGAAACAAGGTTTGCAGATTTTAAGTCTTTGAAAGACAACTTTTTTTCCTTCTGTTTTCCTGATAAATATGAAATCAGTACCTAATCGTACGAAATAGAGGCAATCGAGGTCCAGAGCGGTTCAGATTTTGAAGGCAAAATTCAGTGAAGTCGAAAGCAATTATCTAAACTCGAACTTCACTTTTGTAATATTATTCTAAGAATAAAATTAATCGGTAATAGGGTATATTATTATCAAACATAATCTAATACTCAACTATAAAAAAGTTCGATAATAAAATCAAGTTCACAAAATTTATTAAGTGATTAGCATTAAATTACAAAATTCCTCAAAAATTTACAATTATATTATTTATATTTTACACTTGTAATAGTCCCACACACTTTAAAGATGATTAGTGATATTTTAAGCTTTACTAATAATTATTTTATATTCTTCCTTTCTTTTATGATTCATTTCGTCATGCATTCGCTCAGTCCAGAGGCTTATCCAAACTTTATGTCATACAGCATAGGTTAAAAGGTGAAGCAAAATCATAACTAGCATGATTCGTAACAGAAGCTTGGCTATTGCCACCGCTGCTGTTTGCTAAGAGGGAGAAAGACGTTGATCACCTGATACTGGCAAAAATGTTAAGCGTTGAAAGTTGCGCTATGTGTGTCTGATTCAGTTAGTGCCGTAGCTTCGCGTAGAGTTTCTGAGTTATAATCCAGTTAATATACAGTATATAATACTAAGTTCCAATAAGCAGCTGAGGCACCAATAGCGAGAAATTGTTTCAGTTTATTTTAAGTATCAATAGCTGTAAGAAATGAAGTTTTACGTTAATGTATACATTTTCGGTGTTGTACCTTACGTCCATAGTAAGGATTAAGGGAACACTATAACTCAACTCGATAACAGATAACTTCTAAGGATGAGTTACAAATGCTTATCTACCTAGTTAGATACCCTGAGTCATTATACATTTACATTGTCACTATTAATTGTTTTTTTTTTTTTTTTAAATTTCCAAAGTCTATCTACAAAAACCTTTATTCACGTCATAATCTAAGGACATTTTACAGTTTAAAATAATGATAATTATGTATGTAATTTATGATATAAAAAGTAATGTCATTTTAAAGTATGATATAAGAAAATAAAAATGATGTGTTTTAATATTATTTCTTACGTATAATTTAAATATACAATTTTAATATACTGGTTTGACAAGAAAGTACTTTCGCTTTACACAAATAGATAGCTTTATATTCGTTTTGCTATTCTGCTGTCAATCTTATATATATATATTATTTTAAGATTGGGCAGCTGACACTTTTAAGTTGCTATAGAAACAAATTCCGTGCCTTTTATTTTTCCAACTGTTAGTTTATGGTCAATTATTATATATAGTGAAAAAATAAACATTTTCGAAATACTTTGCTTTTTTTATTTTCATAAAGGCAAGAAAGCAGCTAGGTGAAAGCAGCCTTTTCGAATTGCTTAAGAGAACGCATGTGCCAGAATTGTTTTCAAAATTTCTTTCTGGATACTGTTCCCTTGAAGATGACCAGTGTTCTAGACGAACTTCTGAAATTAATTATGACATAATTAAAGCTATAATTGAATCGATCTGTCATATAACTATGCGAGAGATTCCAAAAACGTTAAATGTATCAGATACAACAATTGAAAATCACATAGAGGTCTTGAACTCGTTAAGAAGCTCGATATTTGCATTCCGCATGAATTTAAAGAAATTCACTTCAAACAACGAATCAATATTTGCAATACGCATTTCAAACGTTCGTCTAAAATAACATTTAACGGAAGCGATCATGGGCAAAGCATGATGAATCAGCACAAATAATATCGAAAGCTAGATTGCATCAGAAGAAGACCATGCTGCCAATCTGGTGGAATTAAAAAGTGTTGTGTATTTTGAGCTGCTTCTAAGCAACCAAGCAATCATCTCAGATGTTTGCTACCAATAGCTTATGAAATTAGCGAAAAAGATATCAAACAGAAAAGGCCAGAATTGGAAAATCGCAAAGGAATCGTGTTTTATCCCAAAACTATGAGACCTCACACAGTTTTATAAAACGAAATTATTGGAGCATGGTTCAGAAGCGATGTCGCATCCCCTATATATCCTCGACCGAGCACCACCGGATTATCATTTACTTCGAAGTTTACAAAACTTCTTAAATGGTAAAAATGTCAGTAATAACGGTAACCTCAAATCACAGTTGATTGAGGTTTTAGCTGATCAATACCAGGAGTTCTATGACCGCGAAATCATGAAGTTACCAGAAGAATAACAGAAGGTCATTGATTAGAATGGAAAATATTTAGCTGCTTTAAGTTCATTTTTTGTATAGAAAAAAAACTACGTTTTATTTCACACTAAAAAAATATTACTTTCTTGACAACCCAATTATTATTTTTAATCATATTTATCAGTTTTATTACGATTCCAAAAAAACAAAAGAAGTCTTCAAAGCATTCGTAAATATACGGATCAAACCTTTTGTGTACAAATTGATCTTGATATCACCAAAATGTTGATAAATCACCAAATTTAGTACCGCATAATAAAAGAAATCATATCTCAGAAAGGGAAAGGATTTTCTAGTGTAATGTTTTATTCCTTCTCAAAAAAGAAGTAATTTTGAATTAATGCTTCGATCAAGGCAGGGCTTTGTGCCCTTCATGCCGTATTAAGAAATGGGAAAAGATTCAAATCAGAATCTATCAGATACATATTTGTCAATGAATAGAAAAAAATGTTTCTCCAAAATTTGAATTTACATTAAAAATGGCAGTCTTAAAAAACAGACAGAAATGTCAGATGAGTGATCAAGGATCTTTTGCCAATTTGGGTCGAAATTAAGGACTTTTAAGGACCAAAAATCTTTTCCAAAAAAGCGAAAGTCTTTTAAGTACATTTTTGGCAGAACGAACCCTGTCGTTTATGCTAATGAAATTAAATTAGTCTTCTGTTAGATCCAGTTTGGATCAGTTTTGAAAGAATCATTGCGAATAAGATTGCCCCTCCCCCCGGAAATAGAAAGACGGTAAAAGAGAAGAGATGTCAAGTGTCAAGAAGGAGAAATTAATTTTACTGTGCCACTCTTTTTTTTTCCTTTTCGAATTAAACTTATGCTTCTATAAAAATTGAAATTATTTTTATGTGGGCTCACATAAATTTAGAGCTTTTTATTTGACCTGTGTTAGTCGTTTACATTTGCATACTTGAGCCAGGTTCTTAAAGGTTGTTCAAGTTTCTTTAATCTTGAACTATCCATTTAATGTAGCATTTATAAGCAAATAAAATTAATTCTGATCTTATTCATGCTGAATACTGGTGATACTTCCTATTCTGAATCACAGACAATTGTTCATTTTGATTCATGCTACGAGTTAATTGACTTATTAAGATTTAGTTTTTGCTATTCATTAGGTTGATCACCCCTGAGAGACGAAGAAACTGTGATAACGTATTTCGTTTGAAACCAAAAGTCAGCATTTCGTAAAAGCTTATCTAGCATGCACTGTTATAACTGTAATCATGCCAATTGAAATCCTTACAACAATATAAATGTGGAAAAGAAGACAAGTTCCGGAGAAACGACCTTCGGTGTAATCCGTGTCACCCACAAAAGAGATCTAACGGATGTCAAGTTCCATAGCAGTTCCTCTAATCATAGCTGTAGGATTATACAGCATTCTTCAATTCATTTAAAAAATAATTTATTACTTTCTTTGATATTGGATTTTTAAGTTGGCAAGTTTTAATTGTCAATATGCTACGTTCAAAAAATTTCACTTTTCCAATTGGAAAGTTAGAAATCCGAAATCAAAGAAAGTAATAAATTGCTTTTTAAATGAATTGAAGAACGCTGTACATCCCTACAGCTATGGTTAAAGGAACTGCTAATGGAACTTGAACATCCATTAGATCTTAACTCTTTTATCGGTGAAACCTATTACATCGTACGTCGTTTCTCCCGAACTTGGCCCGTTTTTCACATTTATGTTGTTATGATATTATTAATTTTTTAGCTAAATTAAATGTTATGTTCTTATTTAGACATTTAAATGAAAAAGCATCTAAACAAATACGTGACCTTCAACTTTGTCCTTGCTTTTACGCTGCACTGGGTTTTCTGAAGTATTAGATTTTTAAAGGGACGTAAAAATGTAAACATTCAGTTTAAACAGCTATTTTTTATTGGTAAACTACATAAGTGTTCAAATCTTATTTTAAGGTATAGATTCACGTTTCCTTTTTTTTCATTTTCTATTGTTTTATTTGCTTCTGGCATCTGTTTCATTACTTAAATTTGACTTACTGAACGGCAACGCTTTTATCGTTTACAAACTGTTTATTTTCTTTTCGCGATATCGTTGTAAGTTAGGCCCGAACCCACTATCAAATTGATAAAAAAGATCCTGTCCTGAACTCTATTTCTGCTCTGTCATTTCACTTACTATGAACACGTTTTTATTCTTCACTTTCGGCAAAGTTGATTAGCGTCTGAGTGGCGCGGAAACCGGCGATTTGTGCAACACCATCTATTGGCTACGTTGTGAAACGCTCATTATGCGTTCCAGTTTCTTTTTCATTTTCGTCACATTTAGTTTAACCTCGATAATAATGTAATTTTTTGAAGTTTTATATTTTCCCTTTGTATATGCCTAATGATCTACCCTGATGGTAAATTTCAAGTAGCTAAGTCATTTAGAAGTGGTGTAGGTTTTTGATGAGTCAGTCAGTGAGTGATAAAAATGACGCTTTTCAGACTATAATAATTTCATAATTATAAGAGGCATATTTATGAAATTTGGGATTCTAGGTGTTAAAGGAAGCTCTATTCGACATACAAAATTGTAAGTTTGTAGGTCTAACAGTTTTAAAGTTATGCGGGGATGTCAAAAGTAGCTTGAAATGGTTTGTGTAAGATACATATGGCCGGTGTCTCGCTGTTTTCTTTTCTTTCAGCTCCGAAATTGGCTGACACACTGCCGTGTGTCTAAATTTCTGAAAACGAAAAGAAACACATCATCCCTTTTGACGGACAAAGATTTTCCGATAACCCGACTGTTCGGCGCAATGACAACGTGATATAAAGTTTGGTTTATTTGATTACGGCAAAGCGCACGAGATCTACATGCCTAAGGAGATAGATGCCTTCGTGGAGGCCTTTCTAGGGCAACTGGCTCGTAAACACGTTACACACGAGGAAATCTATGAAAACACTCATGCAGCCAGCTCGTTTTACCAGGGTTTGAACCCTGGTCCGAACTACCACTGCTCAACTACTTTACCGCTTGGCCGCTGGTGGGCTTAATAACATAAGCATAAAAGTACTGTTAGTAAGTATCTCTATAATACTTACTAACAGTACTAATACAATTGCACGCAAAAATACTAATGACAATTGCACGCAGAAAAATTTTGCACGTTTTTATTGTAACTCAATGCATTTCATTTTTAAAGTTTTTTTTTAATTACGAGTTAATTTTGCATGTAACAACTATTTCTAATAATAGAATAATATGCTTTAAAATTAAATGATGAAATAATTCCGTGGATGAAAGCTTGTCAATTTCAGTTTATTTTCTTATCATATGGAAAGAAATGTTTTTAATCTTTGAGTGTAGCTCCTCATTCGAAAATATGTTCTGTATGGGTAAATTAATCCATATGCATGAATATTCCTGAAGCACAATAATGCGCAATGCAAATTAGATGAGAGACTTGAGAAAATTTCGAACGTATACCCTCAAGCAATCATGTTTTCGAACCTTTACGGCGTGTACCAATAGATATTTATGCAGCTAAAAGCAGTAGTGAATGGAAAAGGATCAACGATATTGTAGTTATACAGTTTTTAGACATAACACCTCTATCCTTACATCAATGAAAAGTTAGAAATTAAAGAAGTTTAAAGGTTTTGTCTATTTTCCACAGATAGATAAAAATTTTGAATTGGAACGAAATCTCAACGATTTCATGCTTGTAGTCAATCCGAGGGAAATTACTAGCCCATCACCAAAAATTGAAAACTAAACATTGTATTTAAAATTCTTTAAAAAACTTTTGAGATAAAAATAAGGCTGTTTAATGATAAATTCCAGGAGAAAATGGAGAAATAGTCAACTGACCATTATTTGAGGGCAGATTAATCGGATCTAACTAAAATAAAAATGTTAAGTTAAATTTATTTATTGTGTAATGATGTGAAATTAATATCAAAGACATCCAATAAAACCATTTACAAAAAATAAGAAAAGGAAACAAAATATACTTGGAAATAACTGAATTAAGAGTATATTGTAAATGTTGCATGTGATAACATTTGGAAAGCTGTTGTTATCCGAAGAAATACGTAATTTAATCGCACGTTGTCTGGAATAAATAAATGTCGTTAAATCATCAGTTGAAAACAAATTGCTGAGTCTTTAAAATAAACCATGTGAACAGCTATGAATTCTATTTCACGTTGACTCCTGTCAAGATACAAGAGCAATGTAAACAAAAACAAAGAGCATGCGCACCGTAAAATGAAGAAGTATTAACAAACAAGGAAAAACAGCCAGAGAGAGAAAGAGAGTGTCTAGAGAGAAAAAATGATTTTAATACTGATTTACTTTACGCAAACAAATAAACTTATTCTTAAGATTAAAATTTTTGAAAATGCTGGCAAATTGTCATTAGTATTTTTCTGCTAATTATAATATGGATCAGACCTCTGCAACCTATGACCTGCGGGTCACCGAATGATCCATTTCATAATTTCAGGAGACCCACATGAGTTCCCAAAAGAAAGTATAGTATGCGATAGTAAATTATAAAACATAAATATAAAACAAGCACTTGAAGAATATATAAAAATGTAAACCAAAAATAAATAATAACAAAGACAATTCTGTTTGATTACAAAGTTGTAATAACGAGCATGCATTTTTGTTTTAATAAAAACTTAACATAATTGCGAGAAAAAATACTTAAGTTTGTAAACCCCAATCCAATATCCATAATTAAAAAAAAAAATTGGCTTTGCCATTTTGTCCGCATTCTGTTTAACTTATAAATGCAAACAAATATTTTCACATAAGAAATTTATTTTAAATAAAAACAAGAGCAGCTAAGATATCTAAACTTCTGATGATTGAATTCGTCTTCAAAAGACTAACTACAAGCCAAACTTCACTAAATTGACCTCATAAGATCAGCATCACAGGAGATATTGATATCAAAGAGAAAAATAAACTTCGTTAAATTATGTTTATTTTTATAACAATTAAAATTATAACTTTAACTTTTATGTCCATAGTTTAAAGTTTATTGTAATTATTCTCTCAATAAAATGTATCTTACTATGTTCTAAAATGAAAATGCCAGTGACCCGAAACTTCTTAATGCATCCGTAGGTCAAAAAATGTTAGCGAAGGCTAATATACATTATTCCTCTGTCCTATCTTTTTAATTCCTCTCGTATTAATCGTATTTTTGAATTAAAAGTGGGCACCTTCCCCAGTATTATCCCAGTTAACCGGAAACTGCTTGCAACAGAAATATGATATTTGCTCCACATAACAAAACGAACTGAAAATAACAGCAATTTTATGTTATAACCATGTGAAGTGTTAACGAGAAAAAGGCAATAACAGTTTAGAATGTTTAGTAAAATTAAACAGATTTTCACATTGTAATGTTACGCGCAACCTGCACACAACAATAGTGGTGACTGCTATACACTGGAAAGTACACAAAGTCTTGTGAAGGGTTTAAATCCCTTTTTATTCAACTTTAGAAATTACAGATGCATGCTCTTGACGCTCACATACTACGCCGACCCGGCGGTAAAATATAAATAAGAAACTAAAAATGAATAATAACAAGTGACTGCCTACGAGGCTCTCTAAACGTAACTAACCTAACCGCGTTCTAAGATACCGCTGATAATTCAGCAAACTTCTGAATATTACGTTGAAAGATTTAACTATCTACTGAGGCAAGCACACAGGCCGAAACGCGTGGTTCTTCAATTTCTACCAAGCCACCTCCACGCTCGTGAAGCAAGAAAGCACACTTACTCTAACTCGTTTACACTAACTCGTTTCCCTTCTATTTAACTCAAAATACTTCCGCTGACTATTTTGAATACTTTGCGCGTTTTATTAAAATTTACATACTCTGGCATTGGGAATTCCAGGGGAAAGTAAGGCTTGACAGGAAAGATAGTTTAAACTTAAAATAAATGTTAGTTAAAATAAATATAAACCCTACATTTGCCGTTGCCAGAATTTGATCAACTTGGAAACAGGTCCTAGAAACGACCTGTTGAAAAGTTTCCACAATTCTGAACTAAAATTTAAGAGCCTCGTTTACATAAAAAAACTGTTTTCTCACAAAAGGTAGAATAAATTTCTGTAGATACCTATTTTACCCTCTCTTCTTACAGCAACCTTTCCTGGACTTCAGCAATCAATCTCTTCTCTTCCTTCCAGCATCTGGAAGGAATAAGTATCAGTATCTTTCTAAATACATTATAATTTACACTTTCTTGACACTGAATAAGTTTTTGTTTTTGATCGATTTATTTTCCTTAGTTACTGCTTAATTCACATTTATTCAAGTATTCAAACATGAATTTAACTTTACCCTGGCTCTCCACCATGTGTGGTGTCAAACGGGAGTATTCGTGTTTTAGTATTGCAACACTTCCCCTAACCACAATGATTTGTTAGAATTCAACGACCAAATAGACACACCTTATTCGACATTCTAAAACTCGATGAGCTATTTTAGCATTCATAAAATTCAAGTGTAGGTGGAGAACCCTACAAAACACATTCATTCTAAATTCCCCCTCATTCATCTTTAGACATGCAGGCTTTCGCTCTAAAGCATGATTTTATCTACAGTTTAATACTTAAATTTGAATTCATTTCTTTTGAGCATTAATTTTAGCATCTAAAATTTTATGCTTCTAGACTAAATTCTGCTTTTACATAACTTTCAAGTATTTACGTATATTTACAAAATTCTAATCCATATGATTTTTACAATTTACCATAAAATGAATAAGAGAAGAATAAATTTTTACTTTACGCATTCTTCGCCAAGCTGGCGGCACTGAAACTAAATTTCTTATTAATACAAGAATACGAAGTTATTTTTATCTTCGGCCAAATTTTGGCTTTAACATAACAGAATTAGTCTTTCGACCAACAGAAACTGCTTGTTCTTAGATTTTATACTTAAAGAAAATAATACTTTTGCCTCAGCTAAATAAAGTAAAACAAAACTAAGTCTCAACCGAGACAAATTGACTTCCGTCAAAACATAGAACTTCGTATTTACGCCTAATATTTCCGAACAAAAGAAAAAAATTTTATAGAAGATTTTAACTTATCTTTGAGTTTTCGATGATTGGAACTTCGACATCCTCTTCTGGCAGAACTGCTCCCACGATATGGAATTCATCGACGTCAGTCGTCTCCTTTGTGTCCTTCGAGTGTCGTCCATGTTGATATTTCTTTTTCGCCCTCTGCATGCTGGCCTTTTGGAGTGGTAGTCGTCGGGTTGCTGTCTTTTCCGTTTTGCCCCTGGACGGCTGGTCTTGGCATCTTCCGGTCTGGAATCATGCTTGAATTTTTTCTGTTGGTGGTGGTCTTTTCGTTCCTCCTGCTGTCTTTTCGTTCTCGGGAACGGCGGCCTTGTTTTCACCTGACTCTCTGGCCCTAAAAGCATTCTCCTCGATGCAGAATTTCTACTGCGATACGTTGTAAGTGGTGTTTTCCTCTTTACTAAAGCTTCTTTACGCGACGGCGTTGCTTTCTTGTATTTCTTAAATGCTGGAGTCTGAACGTTTTCATTTCTTCTTTTCGGTACCGTCGCCTGACTTGCAGAAGGGCTAGGTTTCTCTTCAGTTCCCTGCTTCTTGGGTGGTGGAGCCGGTGACGTTACTTCTGGACCTTCTACTTCTTTTACGCTTGAGTCCTGCAAGAAACTTTTAAGGATTTCAAAATCATTTTGATTATAATATTTTTTCACTTGGTCGGGACTTGCTTTACAGATTTCTCCTCTCTCGTTCTTAAGGTACAATACGACTCCCTTGATTTCCTGAATTATATAGGGGCCTTCAAATTTTGGAGCTAACTTTGCAGTAAAATTGTCTGGGGCACTTGATAAAGAATATTTCCGTTTCAACACTTTATCCCCAACTTTAAAATCTGCTTCACGGCGTTTTCTATCATAATATAACTTTTGTCTATTTCTTGCCGTATCCGAGCTTTTAACCGCCTGGTAAATAAGATTTTGCACATCTTTTTGTTTAAATTCTTGCTCTCTTTGTTGCACAAAGAATAATTTATCTAATGGCGTAATTAACTTCCGTCCTAAAAATAATTCTGCTGGAGTTTTTCCAGTAGTATCGTGATTTGCTGTTCTTAAAGCATAAGCTAACTCATTTATGTAGTCATCCCAGCGCTTGTGATGTGTGCTAACATAACTTCGAATTATTTTTACAATATTTTTATTAACTCTTTCTGCTATGTTTGCCTGTGGTCTGGAACCATTTTGATATGGCGTATGCCAAGTCCAGTACAAATATTTTCAAATATTTGGCTAACGAATTGTTTACCGTTATCGCTAATGACTTTTATCGGTGCACCGTATTTTAAAATGTATCTGTGTAAGAATGCATCTGCGACTGTTTTGACTGACGCGCGTTTAAGTGGAACAATTTCTGTCCATTTTGAAAAATGATCTACAATTACTAAAAGAAAACGATTTTTATTTAACTCACTCTGGGGGAAAGGACCAAGAAGATCTATGCCTAAAATTTCATTCGGAAATGTAGCGCGAATGCAATTTAAGTACCCGGCCGGGCTGTAATTAATATCATTTATTAACTGACATTGATTGCAAGACCTGACATACGCAGTTACTATTTTGTATAATTGCGGAAATATACCGCCTCGCGTACCCTTTTTAAAGTCTTTCTGACCCCTAAATGACCCTCTGTTTTCGCGTCGTGTAATTCCTTCGAAATGCTTAATCGAAGCGAGGCTGGGATGACTGGTTTATACTCAAGATTTTCATTTGTTGTTTTCGTATAAAATAATAAATTATCTATTATTTCATAGTTTTCTGCTCTATTTCTTATTGAATCGATATCTGTGTGTTCAAAGTTTTCGGGGTCTTTCAAATACGCATAGATATTTCCAAATTCAGGATCAGCTTTCAATTCAGCAATAACTGTTTCTCTAGAATCTAAAATTTTTGAAGTCAACACAGCGCATTTGAGTTCATTTCCTTCATCGTCCAGTTTTATACGAGAAAGTGCGTCAGCTACATTGTTTTCCTTACCCGGTTTATATTTAATTATCAGATTATATTCTTGAAGTTTTAAAGCCCATCTTATTAACCTGGGCGTTACGTTTTTCCCCGAGTAAAGTCTACCAACAGCCGCATGATCCGAAAAGACTGTTACTGGCGCTTTGCCGAAATAAACTCGAAATTTGTGTACAGCCATTAATACGGCTAATGTTTCTCTCTCTGTAGCTGTATAATTCCTTTGTGTAGGGTTCAAAGTTTTACTAAAATATGCAAAAGGATAGCCATTTTGCGTGGGAACAGCACCTACAGCATAGTCCGACGCATCTGCTGCAATTTCCAGGTTTTCGTCCCCCTCCGGGAATTTCAAAACAGGGGCATTGATGAGCGCTTCTTTTAACCTTTCAAATGCGGTATTTGGTTCTGCTGTCCACGTGAATTTACTTTTCTTTCTTTTAATTACTAACAAGGGTTCAACAATATTAGCAAAATCTTTTATGAATGACTGATAATAAGAACATAACCCAAGGAAAGAAGAAAGTTTCTTGGTGGTGTTGGAAGGTGGGAAATTCTTGATGGCTTTTATTTTTAAATCTTGAGTTTCTATACCCTTTTGCGAAATTTTATAACCCAGATATTTAAGTTCTTTAGTTGCGAGCTTGCATTTTCAGGCGTTAATTGTAAGACCGGCCTCTTTTAATAATTTAAAAATTTCTTCTAGGTCTTTAATATGTTGTTCCAACGTACTACTCGTTATAATTATATCATCTAGATAGATTAAAGTCGATTTTCCTAGGACAGGCTTTAGAACAATGCCCATAGCTCTCCGGAATGTTGACAGGGCCCCACACAACCCAAAGGGCATGCGTAAAAATGCATAAGTGCCCGATTTTGTTATAAACACAGTTTTATGTATGTCTTCGGGTCTCATAGCTATTTGATAGTAGCCAGACGTTAAGTCCAACGTAGTCATGTATCTTGTAGATTTAATCTTTCTAATAATACCCTCTATAACTGGCAAAGGGTAAACTGGGAATTTAGTAACACTATTAAGTTTTCTGTAATCGATAGCAAACCTCCAAGCCCTTTTATCCGAAGGAAGAAACTCGTTCTTTTTCCTACATAGTACGACAGGACTCGCGTACTCAATATTTATGGGCGTTATTATTTGGTTCTTTAACATTTCCTGAATGTGTTCTTCTATGATTTGCTCTTTCTGTTTATCATAGCGTGTAAGGATCTTAAGTTTTACTAACGTTTATTTTATTTTAAATCTTTACTATCACTTCTTATTTTCTACTTCCGTCCAGAATTATAAGCGTGAAGGTTTTTATGCAAAGTTTGTCTGGCGAACGCCAAGTATTTAAGTTGTGGCCTTTTGCCAAGTGAGGGAGAGGAAGCAGTGAGTCAAAGCAGGCCGCTTATCTTAGAAGCTACGCAGTTGCTGTTTGCCTTCCAGGCCAGAGGTTTTAATCCTCTTGATAAATTCAAACGTATTGTAGTGTTCACAGTCTCTGTGCTACATACGCTTCCTGTTGATATAAGGCCAATCTTCCACGTGTATTATTCTAAAGTTAAATTAGAGTTTAGTTTTATTTTTATTCTTTTACGTTAAACCCCAAGTGGCGGGCCAGTGTATTCCGAAGTACGGAAGTTATTGTATATAGAGAAAAATAAAGGGTTTTGTATACCCTTCGTCTGTATCCTGTCTACTTACCACAATTAGTGAACATAGCTTTAGTAAGCTCTCTGTTCCGAGTCAGGTCCTTGTATGTTCCCGAAGAAGGTTAGAAGGAACATTGACGCTGATAGTGGCGCCCAACGAAGAAGACTAACCATGGCCGAGTTTCAAGAAGAACCTGTGCTGCCTGCAGAAACGGCTCAGAATCCAGAAATGCCAGCTGCCGCCCTGGAAGGATTTGGTTACATCGTCCAGACCATGCGCGCTTCGATGAAACCAGGAGCAACATTTAACGGAAACTCACCGGTAACCAGTTTTTTGGAAAAATTTAATGACCATTTCATGCTCTACCCCGTGCACGAGTTTCAAAAAGTTACCTTAGCTACCAGCGCTTTGAGGGGCCAAGCGCTTAACTGGTTCAAATGTATAGGCAGAAGTCTCTTGGGTCAAGCAGGAAGTCCCACCTATACTTACGAAAATTTCAAGACTGCCCTACTAAAAGCCTTCCCTGTTGTAAGGGATCGTGCGAAATTAGAAACGGAACTTTTTAGTATATATCAACAAAGAATCGAAAACCTCTCGAGCTTTATTTTAAGAAAAATTCACGTTTTCAAGCTCTTGTATGGAAACCGTCCGGATCCTGAAATAATTCAAGTGATTTTGCCGAGGTTACTGCCCCAAGTGCAAGACTTTATTGAATTAAGAAATCCGACTACACTGGAAAAGTTATTTGAGCTAGCAATCCAGTTTGAAAGTAGAAGAACGGCGGACGTCGAAAGAAGACGCCAATATCAACAGCGAAACCAATTTGGTACGCCAAGACTACAGCAAACTCAAGCATACGGCTACGGAGAAAAAGCGAATCAGTGGGCAAGCAAACCCGAGCATTCAAGAACAGCCGGCGAACGTCGACAGTTCAATAGCAACCCAGAAATAAAGTCTCAAGGCCAGTGGAAAAAGAAGGAAAGCACGGAAAGGAAAAATAATTTAAACTAAAACGGATTTCTGCTAACGAGAGGGTGCGGAAATCCGAAAGCCACGAAAACCCCTCTTCCTACAAGTTAAATGCAGTAATGGTGAAAAATTTGACTCTTCCGAAGATTGAAGTCTTGGTGAATAATATCCCTGCCACCGCACTCCTGGATACCGGCGCGCAGTGTTCCTGTGTGGCAGAAGTTTTTTTAGGAAGTATTTTCGGAAATACCGCATATATAATTCGGATAATACGACAGTGTTAGCGGCGCAAGGAGAAAAATGTAAGTGCGTAGGTAAAGTACCTTTGTATATCCGTATCAAGGACGAACAAGTAAAGGTGATGTTTTTTATAGTAAAGAATCTGCAAGCACATTTAATCTTAGGAATAGATTTTCTTTCAGACACACAAGCTACACTAGATTTCAATGAAGCGTCTTTTAAGCTGACAATGAAACCAGTGCGTGTAGAAAAGGCTGAACCGCCAAGGTTAAATCTTGACCACCTGCCTAATGACGAGCAAGATAGAATCCGACAAGTGGTAAGTGAATTTGCTTCGTTATTTAGTGATATTCCAGGATTTACTCAGGTTACTAACCATAGTATTGACACCGGAGATGCATTGCCAGTTCGTCAAAAACCATACCGGTATGATAAGAATAAGGAAAAAATTATAGAATGGCATATTACCGATATGCTACGTAAAAAGATCATAACGCCCATCTCAAGTAGTTATGCTAGCCCGGTGGTTTTATGTAAGAAAAATAATGACTATCCTTTGGAGCATCCAAAAAGGTGGAGATTCGCTATTGATTACCGTAAATTAAATTCCATAACGAAATATCCGGTATATCCGTTACCCATCATAGAAGAAATTTTAAGGAACATAAAATCAACCAAATTTATGACGACTTTAGACTTAACGACTGGTTATTTTCAAATAGGGGTGAGGCCCGAGGACGTGCCTAAGACTGCTTTTATAACCAAGTCTGGCACTTATGCATTTTTGCGTATGCCGTTTGGCCTTTCAGGGGCCCCGGCAATATTTCAGCGATGCATGGACATTCTGTTAAGACCTGTTCTTGGAAAGTCCACATTTATCTATTTAGACGATATCATTATTACTAGTGATAATCTCGACCAACATATACAGGATTTAAGACAGGTGTTTTCTTTATTAAATGAGGCCGGTCTAAAAATTAATTTCGAAAAGTGCAAACTTGCAGCGCCTGAATTAAAATATTTAGGTTACAAAATATCTCAAAAAGGGATCGAGACAGATGAATCAAAAATAATCGCTGTGCAAAAGTATCCGACTCCAAACACGGCAAAGAAGCTCTCTTCTTTTCTAGGACTTTGTTCATATTATAGGTCCTTTATAAAAAATTTTGCAGCTATTGCTGAACCATTGTTAAAATTAAAAAGGAAAAAGGCAAGATTCTCGTGGACGGCCCGAGCCAATAGTGCTTTCGAAAATTAAAACAAGCATTAACGCAAGCCCCTGTGTTGAAATTTCCTGAAAAGGATGAGAATTTAGAAATTTCAGCGGATGCTTCGGATTATGCGGTAGGAGCGGTACTTTCGCAAAATCAGCAGCCCGTGGCATTTTTTAGCCGAACTTTAAATCAAACACAAAGAAACTATTCCGCGACCGAGAGAGAGGCACTTGCAGTTCTGTTAGCAGTGCAAAAGTTCCGAGTCTATTTTGGAAAGGCGCCGCTAACAGTATACTCTGATCATGCGGCGGTAACTAGATTGTACTCAGGGAAAAATTTATCCCAAGGTTAATAAGATGAGCACTCAAGCTGCAAGAATATAATCTGGTAATCAAGCATACCCCTGGAAAGGAAAATATCGTAGCAGATGCCCTATCAAGGATTAAAATAGACGAACAAGGCAATACCGTAAAGATGGCAATGGTCACAGCATGTACAATAAATTCCCGAGAAACTGTAATAACCGAACTGGGTAAGGATCCTCAGTTTGGAAGTATTTATGAGTATTTAAAGGATCCTGAAAATTTTAGCCATCAAGATATTGTGGCGATAAGAAATAGGGCGGCCCATTACGAACTAATAGTTGGTCTATTATTCTATGCAAAAACTACGAATTCCAACAACGAATTTCGACCTGTTATCCCAGCTAGTCTTAGATTAAATATCCTGCAAGAGCTCCATGACAGCCCTTTAGCTTCTCATGCTGGTATTCGAAAAACTATCCAACGCGTACGCGAGGCAGTCTACTTTCCTGAACTGCAAAAGTTAACACAAGGGCGTATGTCCAGTCCTGCCCAACATGTCAAGCAGTTAATTATATTAATTTCCGCCGGGCCGGGTTTCTAAATAGTATTAAATCCGAATTTCCAAATGAAATAATTGGCATCGATTTATTGGGCCCTTTCCCAAAAAGTCAGTTAAATAAAAGTCGCTATCTCCTTGTTATGGTTGATCATTTTAGTAAATGGACCGAAATTGTTCCCTTAAAACGAGCCTCCGCGAAATTAGTTACTGATTCTATTTTAAATAAATATATTTTAAAATACGGAGCGCCCCTAAAAGTTATATCGGATAATGGTCCTCAATTTGTAAGTAAAATATTTGAAGACATGTGCCAAAAACTGGGCATACGTCATTTAAAAATGGTCCCGTATCGGCCGCAATCAAATATAGCGGAACGGGTCAAGAGAAATATAGTGAAAATTATCCGTAGTTATGTTAAAAATTTTCATAAAAGCTGGGATAACTATGTCAATGAATTTGCTTTCGCCCTTAGGACCGCAAAACATGATACAACGGGCAAAATTCCTGCTGAGTTATTTCTAGGCAGAAAGATTATAACACCGTTAAATAAATTATTTTATGTGCAACAAAGAGCCCCAGAATTTAAAATGGGTGATATAGAAAAACTAATAAAAGAAGCAAAAAAGAATACGGAAGTAGCACAAAGAAAACAGAAGCTATATTATGATTTGAAACGACGGGGAGTAACTTATAAAGTAGGGGATGAAGTTTTAAAAATTAAGCATTCACTTTCTTCAGCAACAGAAGATAAAACTGCCAAATTTTTTCCACGATTTGAAGGACCATATGTTATAGAAAAAATAACTCACGCTGTTGTAGAGTTAAAACCTGTTCCGCAAACATTGATCAAATCAAGCCCTACTTCGATCGTAATAAAATGCATATCTTTTCAGATCTTTTGCAGGATCCGGCACGGCAGACACCGCAGGTACAAGCTCTAGAGGTGGAAAAACGACAAGTACAAGGGCAGGCCAATGAGAGACAGAAGCAAGTGAAAAGAAAATTGCCCCGCGGAAAAATTGAAGGTAACAAGAAAAAGAAGCCGTTCCACCGTCCAAAAAAGAGAGTTCACGAACACCCCCAGAATGAAGAAGGGAGAAGGACGATGGATGTGAAGAGAACCAGGAGAAATGACGGCAACTATAACCCGGCTTTAAAACGGAAGATCTACTCATCCGACAGAACTCTCCGCAGCAAAAGTCGCCGAACCGCGGAAGGGCCATCAGCGGCGGAGGAAAAAGTACAAGGAAAATTTGAACGGCCAGCAACGAGGTCCAAGCAAGAACACGGAAGAAATTTCCCGGTTCCGCCAAGACCAGCTGCCATCAAACGGCCAAGACCACAAGCAGAGGAGAAAAGGAAGGTATTCAAGGGTGGCCGAACTGGTGAAAAAAGGAAGCTTCCAGAGGAAAGCACTGAAGGCCGACCCCGTACAAGAAGGAGGATAAATCAAACTACTATCTGCAGTACCTTTAAAGACTGGGCCCAGAAAAGGATGTCCGAATATTACAAAGATAAGTAAAATTTTATGTTACTTTGCACACTTAAGTTAATTTTTCATTCTTACTGCAAGTGGCAGATTTCAAGAAGTTTTACCTCATGCGAGGTCTACCTTTATCGCCAAAAGGGCGAGAAATGAGTTGTGACCGATTTTCTTATTATGTTTTTCAATTACTCGCGCGTAAAACTAAAGTTGATGTATAATAGCGTTGTGTAAAGACTTAAATATTGTAAGTTATATTAATATTGTTTATTACTTAAATATTGTAAGTTATTGTATAAATTTTATTTAAAACATTCTAGCAAGAAAGAAGTTTTAGTCTGAAAGACTTTTTGAAATGTAGTATTATTTCAATGTAGAAAGAATTGGCACTTGCTTTGAAAAGAATAGAAGTTAACAATGTACTACTAATGTATGTTTTCAAATCTGTAAAATTAACGGCATGTTGATATGTTCTGTTATTTTAAATGTTAAGAAATACCGTGATATGGTAAAAGTGAAAGTAATGTTAAAAATTTGTTATTCGTGTGACTGTAAAGATTAAATCATGGCGAATATGTGGTAAAGGTTGAATGATGTAGTTAGGCTCTCTGACGCTACACTTTAGAGTTAGCCACTTTTAGAATAGTACCTCAGGGTTTAGAGTTGAAATTAGGGTGTGTTAAGAGGTCTCGTTATGTTGAATTTTAACACGTTAGTGTTTTGATTGTAGGAGGAAGTGTGGCACACGTAGACAGAAACACATTCGTGTTTGGTGTTCTTTTACAACACATGTCAGAGAGCACGGGGAGAGATAATTAAAATAGTCATGAATGAAATAAGAATGTTAAGAGAAGTATAATTGTATATGTTACTTGCCATTTCATTGTGTAACATTTCATTAAACTAGTTTTCCTTCCAGATCTCTGGAAGGAACCAGAATTGAATAAAAGCTCCTGTTTAGATGCAGTACAGATGAAAAAAGATTGTTGTATATCCTGGGAGCTGCTATTGTAACAAATTTCTTTCTTTTAAATTTCTAGTTTCTAGCGAAGTGTGTTTGTAAAAGATTGGCCTCGCGTTAGATTCTAGAGCTAAAAGTTTTCAACAAGTTCGTTTTAGACCTCAGTTTCAAACTAATTAACTCTGGCGGAGTTAACATAACTAAGTATGTAAGGATCTTAAGTTTTACTAACGTTTATTTTATTTTAAATCTTTACTATCACTTCTTATTTTCTACTTCCGTCCAGAATTATAAGCGTGAAGGTTTTTATGCAAAGTTTGTCTGGCGAACGCCAAGTATTTAAGTTGTGGCCTTTTGCCAAGCGAGGGAGAGGAAGCAGTGAGTCAAAGCAGGCCGCTTGTCTTAGAAGTTACGCAGTTGCTGTTTGCCTTCCAGGCCAGAGGTTTTAATCCTCTTGATAAATTCAAACGTATTGTAGTGTTCACAGTCTCTGTGCTACATACGTTTCCTGTTAATATAAGGCCAATCTTCCACGTGTATTATTCTAAAGTTAAATTAGAGTTTAGTTTTATTTTTATTCTTTTACGTTAGACCCCAAGTGGCGGGCCAGTGTATTCCGAAGTACGGAAGTTATTGTATATAGAGAAAAATAAAGGGTTTTGTATACCCTTCGTCTGTATCCTGTCTACTTACCACAATTAGTGAACATAGCTTTAGTAAGCTCTCTGTTCCGAGTCAGGTCCTTGTATGTTACCGAAGAAGGTTAGAAGGAACATTGACCCTGATAAGCGGTAAGTTTTAGTCCTACAGGGTTTGTCGGCAGTTAACTGTATCTCATGCGTAACTATTTGACAACTACCAGGCCGTTCTGAAAACAAGTTTGAAAAAGTACTCACCACTTGCTGGATGGCTTGGCTTTCATGGTCATTCAAATGGCTAAAGTTGACTTTTTTCCAGCACAATAGAACTTTCCTGAAAATTCAGTTTGGCTTTCGCGTCTTTTAAAAACTCCATACCTAAAATAAGTGGACTTTGCAAGTTTTTTACTACAAAAATTAATACGTTAAGGCTTTCGTTTTGAACCTGTATTTTTAAAGACAATTTTCCAATACAGTGACAAGTTTTTCCTTGCGCTGCTATGATGATATTTAATTTTAAATAATAGTAACCTATTAAAATTCTTCTTAAAATAATATCACTCATAAAATTACCTTCTGCTCCTGTATCGGTGAGGGCTTCTACTGGTACATCGCCAACCAAGACTTGTATAATTGGTAATTGTGAGTTTTTTACGATGACCGTATTTAAGTATCTACTTGAGGGTTTTTTCAAAACTTCCGGGTTCTGGACCCTCGCTTTCACAGGCCCCTCTACTCGTTTAAAGCTTTCCTTTCAACTTCTGCCATCTGGGTTCGTGGACGGTTGTTTTCAAATTTCCTTTTTGGGCCTTGACCTTCAAGCTTCGATGAGTTAGCTTGATAGCTCTTTCCCCCATAAGAGCGGTTTGCATTACTGGTCTGCTCATTTGAAGATTGCCTTCGGATACTTTGAGAATACGATGCCCCTCTACCTTTTTCCACTATTCTGCGATTTTAGAACTTGACCGCCAATTCGAAGAGCTCCTGCAATGTGCTTGAGTTTCTAATTTTGAAGTTATCTTGAACAGCAGGTAGCAATCTATGTAAGATTATTTCAATAATCTCCGCGTCGGGTTTCTTCCCATAGAGCATATCCGTCAGCTTAATTTTTCGCAGAATAAAGTCCGTCAACTCTTCTATATTCCGTTGATAAAAACTATATAGTTCGGCTTCTAGCCTTGCTCGGTCTTTCACTATGGGGAAGGCCTTTAATAACGATTTTTTGAAATTTTGAAATGTATATGTCTGGCCTCCGAATTCCTCTAATAAAAATTTGCCTATATTCTTCCACCATAGCGAGGCCTGTCCTCTTAGTGCAGATGTGGCGATGGCAACTTTTTGTCTTTCAGGCACAGGGTAGAGCTGGAAGTGATTTTCGAGGCCTTCTAGAAATATCGCCACCGAATGTTTTCCGTCGAACATTGACATTTGGCTTGATTGACGCTCTCATCGTCTGGACCAGGTATGCAAATCCTTCCAATTGGCTTGCCATTTCTTGTTGTTGTCCAGCAGCTTCCATCCAGTTTTCGGCCATTTCTGTTCGACAAGTGTTCGGGCGCCAATGTAATTTTGCGCGCTTCCAACCTGTACGCAACAATAGTGGACAATAGTGATAACTGCTATGAACTGGAAAGTACACAAAGTCTTGTGAAGGGTTTAAATCCCTTTTTATTCAACTTTAGAAATTACAGATGCATGCTCTTGACGCTCACATACTACGCCGACCCGGCGGTAAAATATAAATAAGAAACTAAAAATGAATAATAACAAGTGACTGCCTACGAGGCTCTCTAAACGTAACTAACCTAACCGCGTTCTAAGATACCGCTGATAATTCAGCAAACTTCTGAATATTACGTTGAAAGATTTAACTATCTACTGAGGCAAGCACACAGGCCGAAACGCGTGGTTCTTCAATTTCTACCAAGCCACCTCCACGCTCGTGAAGCAAGAAAGCACACTTACTCTAACTCGTTTACACTAACTCGTTTCCCTTCTACTCAAAATACTTCCGCTGACTATTTTGAATACTTTGCGCGTTCTACTAAAATTTACACACTCTGGCATTGGCAATTCCAAGGAAAAGTAAGGCTTGACAGCAAAAATAGTTTTAACTTAAAATAAATGTTAGTTAAAATAAATATAAACAGTACAACATTAGTAAGATAATTTCTTTGAAATGATTAGTTGAACTATATACCTGATTACACTGTCAAACTGCATGAGCCAGTAAAATTTAAAATATGATGCAGTAGTAAGATTAACATTTATATTCCTGTCTTATGCGATTTTATACCATTGGGAAAATATTTGTAATATGCTTCATATATTTATTTATTTATTTTTGTTATGCTTATCTGCGAAGCGGAGAAATCCTTTCAGAAAGTTATATATATTTTCAATGACAGTACTGATGATGTAATACAGACTTTTAACAGTTATACCATTAAACAATAAATATATTTCTCATTGCCAACAGCGTCAGTTTCAGGAAAAATCATCAAAAATAAAGTAAAAAGCAATTTATGATTATTACCAACTATACTCAATCAGTCCAAGCACTGATCGGTCACAGCCACAAGTAATAGCAAAAAGGGGTTGAACGAAAGCTCTGGCCAGATTAGTTCTCCAGTTTATGAAGTGGCTATTATCAGGCTTTGGTCGTAGCATATAAATATATCAAAATTTTCGAAATTTCTTGTATAATATTTACTTTTCCTAACCATAAAATAAGGCGTTTGGATCTTATTATATCATCATTAAGTATTTTAATATTATTTTTTTATCATGACATACTGATAAATAACCATCAGACGTAAATTCAACTTCAAAAGTCACTCCACTGGAATGTCAGACTGACGGTCACCCAAATCAAGGAGTTAAGACTCATGTGCGAAAAATTATGTTATGGAATCCTGCCAATTCCGGATTTAAATTAAAGGTATCTTTTATAAAATAAAGTCATTTGCACAAAACTAGTGCCCAGCAAGAAAGTATTATGATTGCTTTTGAACTCGATGTAAAACATAGTATGAAATTCAATATTTTAATATTTTATGGGAAGCAAAAATAAGTTAAATTTGCTAGTGTTACAGAAACATATAGTTTATGCTGTTCTTTCCTAACTTTCTCAAGGCATTAACTGTCAATACGAAATTATAGCTGAAAGTTCCGTATAAAGCAATGTCTTTTTTTTACCACCTAATTTATCACCTAATTTTTACCGCCTGTTTTTTTACCACCTTTTCAGAAATTGAAATTCTTTTCAGCGAGTAGCAAAACATGTAAGATAAAATTAATGAAACTTTTTAATGAAAATAGTTCTGATGTCGTAAGTACTGAATAAGTGGGAAGATAAACGAGATATAAAATGAAAAATTACTTTTTTTTTATTTTAGACAAATGCCATTATAATAATGTTTGCCCATTCCGGATTTAAATTCCGGATTACAATAAGAATACAAACAAATATTAAATCAAAGTAATACAGCACAATTTAAAGCCCTCTAGCGCGCAACACCCTCCTCTGAAACGGCTGTTGTATGATATATTTTAGGTGGTAAAAAAAAGACATTATTGTTTTATATGTAACTTTCAGCTATAATTTTGTATTCCCAGTTAATGCTTTGAGAAAGTTAGGAAAGAACAACATAAACTACATGTTTATGTAACACTAGCAAATTTAACATATTTTTTCTTCCCATAAAATATTAAAATATTGAATTTCATAGTATTTTTTACATCTAGTTCAAACGCAATCATAATACTTTCTTGCTGGGCACTAGCTTTGTGCAAATGACTTTATTTTACAAACGATACCTTTAATTTAAATCCGGAATGGGCAGGACGACATTCCAAATATGGCATTACTATGGATGGCAGATATTCTATGTCCATTTCATATTTAAATGATTAAAGCTATTATTTTTAACTGTTCAGCATGCCATTAATGATTCTCACCGTTTGCACTGCGTATTACATGCTCCATATTTTCATATTATGATTTTATTTCGGTAGTACAAATACGTGGAAGTGTTAGATAATTATTTCTATCATAAAATAAAACTGCTTCCTATCTTTATATTTTCTATTCTTTAACTTATCTTTTTTAACTATTTTTAGAAGTCTGCATCCAAACTCCATTCTTCAGGATTCTGCTGATATCCCAAAATTTCAGAAGCATTATTACAGTAGCTGTTTTAAAATTTATTCTTGCTGCGCCTGATAAACATCCAAATCTGTATCGTTTTCTAAAACATTAAATCTTAGCATCAGTAACTCATTAATAATTTTTCATAAAGGTCACAAACAAGATGCTTCAAGCCAGACCGAGTAGAGACAATGTATACTGGAAGTGAGAAGAACAGTTTAATTGACCTCTGACATCGAATAATAGTTTTAATGGAAAGTTCTGCTGCTAAAATTAGATAGAACTAGACACAGGAATTTCGACATCATTAACAATATTAGCACAACAAAATGTATAAGAAAATTTTTAAAATAAAATGACTGTTACTGTTATCAAAGTAAATAGCTTCTGCTTACGAATCGTCATGTAGTATTAATTAAAAAGCCTTCACCAACTTGTCAATACTAATATTAATAAGCCACTATCGTTCCTTTTCGTTTCACTGTCGTTCGTGCATTGCCAAATCTTTCAGTTGAGAGTTATCAGACAGCATCTATGAGTGTGTGTGGCATTAATAAAATCAGCATTATTTGAATTATTCCTAATCTGTGTAAATTGCATGTCATGACAATTTCTATATCATGATAAAGTTCCTTAGAAGAAGACAAATCTCTGAACAAAAACTAATTACATAAATTTTTACGATTTCATCTTCTAAATGGTCATTAATGGCGGAAAATTTAGCAAACTCGATAATTTCGACAGGGGGAGGAGAAAGACTCATTGATAGTGAATTCCACAAACAATGCAAGTAAAAGAAAGGGTAAGAATTTTTTTAAAAATATTTCTTCTTTTCTTTCCTCCTTTTTGTTTTACTTTCCTTTTTTTCTCGGAAAATTAATCGTCGGTTTTGGTGTTTAAGATTCCCTCCAAACTTTTGTCGCATTCCCTTTTAAGTACGAAATCTTGTTACGCAGAGCGTTTTTCCTCGCGGTCCCTTAACACAAAAAAAGAAGAGCTGCTAAGTCTGAAGGGAGAAGGATTGTTGGCCCAATTAAAGAAATTACGTCACTTCTCAAAGTGCAGGGGAGTGTTTAGAGATCAATTTCGTTCCTTAATCTCGGAGTAAGCCTTCTTTTAACAAGAGCAGGAATTGATAAAACTATATATGTAAATAGTTGATAAAAGAAATTAGCATTTATATAGTAGCTAACTTATAGGAAACCCTTTAATTATTTTCTAGAATTAAGTTTCGAAAATTTAAATTTTTAAATAATGATTCTCACACATGATTTTTTGTCCGTTCGTTTAAGTAACATTTGAAAGACTTGGGTTCAGTTCCCTACGAAAACATATGGTAAACGTTCCAGTAATAGGACACTGTAGGTTAATCGATTTAAACCCTTATATTTATAAACGCTCCAGTAGCAGCTTAAGTCGATTGGCCAAATTTTTATATTTGTAATTACAGCAAATAAAAGGCTCAGAGTTGTGCAAAAAATTAAAAACCTGTAACATGTTTACATTCTCGTATGGGCATGCTAAATTTTCTAATATATCCAACATAGAATGTGGCGAACCAGGGCCGAGCGGTAAAGACGCTGAACACTGGTAGTTCGGTCCGAGGTTCGAATCCCGCGAACGAGCTGGCTGCATGGGCGTTTTCGTGGTTTTCCCCAGATGTAACGTGTATACGAGCCAGTTTCCCTTAGAAAGTCCTCCACGAAGGCATCCCTCCCTTTAGGCAGAGAGCCCTCGTGTGCTTTGCCATAATTGAATAACCCTAACCCAACATATAATGTTTCTCAGCACTATATGATTTATCGCCTGCTTTCATGGGGAAAAAACAAAAATAAAATGCTCAGCACTCCTTTTAAGAATTTATATATAGTTTGTATAAAATATATAAAAAATAAAAGAGTAATGATGAAGTTGAGTTATTTGAATTTTACTGCAATAAACAGTAAACGCAGATTCACTTTTGATTATAGCTTATTACTCTATACCCGGCATTTCAAGATAGTAAGTAACGTGCTTCGTCATCACCGTATAGAGAGGATTTAGCGGATTAGCGTAGTAGACCCTCTTCCGCAATTTTTGTTGCCCTGGTTACGGAGAAACCAGAAGAAAGAAAAAGACCTTACAGTAATCATTTTAAAGTAATGGACTATAAATTATATACTGTACGGAAGCAGTCCTAAAAAGGTAATTCACGCTTGAAGCAGAAAGAATGAAAATTATGTATTCATTTACTGTTTAAAAATTGTATCAAGCAAATCCATTTCGTATAAAGGATTATTAGTGGGTTAGCGTTGGCATGTTAAACCATTTAAATTATAAATACATAAACACAATGCATCTTTAAATTATTGGATGCATATAGTTTTATCAAAAACCAGTGTAATGGGTGGTTAATAAAGCCTCTAAATAATAACAATGATTTAACAAGTTTTGAAAAGCAAAAGTAAATTAAAAACAATCAGAAATATTTAGCAGGTGCCAAAGGCAAATACTCATAAATAAACTACAAAACACTAAGAAAACAGACATAAGTTTTGCTTCCAAATGCATATAACTAAGGAATCTAGAAAGAAAGCAAATTACAAGGGAAGGTTACTGAAACAATTTAAGAAATAAAATTCTTCTCAACATTTAATTGTAACTAATTTAATAATCTTCGTTAGTTAAGAATTCCCTTTGAATAAAATTAAAATATCGTCTTTATCAATATCAAAACCAAAAGTCTTACCTACGACTAATAACTACCAAAAAACGTTTTTCCCTATATATGCTAATTATAAATCTACTGCGTTGTAACCTAGACGTGTTGAATCGCATAGTAGAGCTATGAAATATTGCTCAGTAAACGATTCAAAGCAGTAGGCACATGATTGCGCACAACTGCAATAACAATTTGAGACACAGGCAGTTTGAATTAAGTAAAATCACGTCTTAAACGGGCGTTAGATTTACAGGAATTTCTGCGTACCAAAATTCTAGACAATTATGTGCTAAGTAACACACATGATCGAACTATAATTACAGTTTATAATATATATATATATATATATAATGTTGTATGATCTTAAATTCATTTAGTGCGAAAACAAGTTACTACTACTTGTGCAATTGCTGCAAAGTAAGTTAATAATAATTTATTTCCTAAACAATATTGATTAATTGATTATATTATCTCCTAAGTTTAATTAAAGTAGAATTATTTTAAAAGAGTGAATCCATACTGGTAAGTTATATTTTGAAAGATGTTTTGAAGTAACTTGAAAGTAATATGTTAATAATGTTTTAACGGGGACTTGAATTAGATAATTATGAAGAACAAAATTTCAATTGTAAAAGGAAAAATTAAATTAGGAGCATGTAATCATTATCATTGATCGGAAATTAGTTGACTTTTCAAGGGGAACAAACCAACTCCCGTTCAATGAACAATAATTAATAAAGAAATACTTAAATACGAAGGTGTTTCGTCTTTACTCGAGTAATAAGATTAAGCCAAACCGGAAATTCTAGTCAGGCCAAATATTTCTGCGAATAAAAGGGATTATGAGCCAATGCTGATACTCGAAGAACTTATTCTTATGAAGCATTTTAGCCAATTCAATTTTGAGTGAAAAGCAATTTCTGTAGAGAAATCCGAAAAAAAAACTCGAGTAACCGTCCCCGACACTCTCGTGTTTATGCATTTGAGTTCTATATTGTTTGTAAAAATTAAACATTGGAAATTGTCATTATGAAATAGAATTCAAAGTATAAAGTTGAAATAAACATAGAAGATTACAAAATAAGATAAATAATGTAAACTTTGTAAAAACAAATCAAAAATAATATAAAATAAGAACAGTGAATGTACATGAAGAAATAAAGGCTAGAAAAAGTATTAAGTAACTTACATTCTTTCTAGTGGGAAGTCGGCAAAGTGTTCTCTTCGAGTCTGACTCAGAAGTGTAGGGTGTCCGAAAAATTCTTACCGGCAGTGGGGTCTTTGAATAATATCAGTCGGTAAGACTTGGGTGAAGAAATTTATGGTAGTGGGTGGGACTCGGAATTCTTGAGGGATGTATAATGTGGAGTTCTTATTTGAGTGAAACTGTCTGTTAAGATTTTTTTGAAAATAGTAGTGAATGGAAATTAATTAATTTCTGGCTAATTGTCGTGTCGTAATGATTAAGAATTTAAGAAAAGAAAAAAGGAATTTTCACTGTCTAAGAGCTATTAGACAGACTAAGGATTATGAACCAGGCCCATTTTTTTAGTAACAGCATAAGTCTGAAGACAATTAGCTTTTTACAATATATACAACTGAGTAATTACACTATATACAAATCCTTCAACTGATAGTCATCCAACTTATACCGCCTTCTCAGGTTTAGGAACAAATTATCATATCCCTATCAGTTAAATGATTTAGAGTGAGTATTTAACGCCTGCTCTGTTAAGGCAATGGTTAATAAATTGAATGGGTATTAGATTATTTTTGAGAATTTTAATAAGGAGCAAAATTTCGCGTTGTAAATCTATTGTATCTGTGCAGATAATTTTAATTCGTTATATTTGATTTATTATTGTATTGTTAATTACTTTTTTGGATATGTTGGAGTTCCAATTTATTAATTTGTTAGTATTGAAATTGAAATTTCTTGTTTTGTCAAAAAGTAAAATTTTTTTGTAGTTAATGATTTGTATTGAAAATAATGATTTGAAGATCTAGATAGTCTATGCTATTTTGTGAATTATTAATTTTATTAAGTGTAAGACAATTTCGATAAATCTCAGAGTGTTCAATTTTGCCAAAATTATTAATTGTAATAAGGTCATCAATATATCTGTAAGTGTACTTTGTAGTAAATTAACTCTTGTGGTTGTAGATTTTTTTGGAAGTTAAATTCTTTAATAAATAAAAAGATTTTACAGATCGAGGTGCTGGAATGTAAGCCCATTGGCAAACCTTTGACTTGTTTAAAAAGTTGATTTTGAAACTTGATGTAGTTATGAAAAAGTGTGCATTTTAGGTAGGTTTTCCATCTGTTAAGAGCCATAATTTTTAGTATATCAGGGAAGAGTTTAGGCAGATCAAGTAGACTGGTATAGATTTCTTCTAGAGGAAGTGAGGTATATAAGTTTTCAAAGTCATAGCAGTTAATGTTTTGGATGTTAATTGTTTGAATGGCATTAATGACAGGAGTGTTATTATGGATGATTCAGCAATAGTTATGATTAGTGTTACAATCGTTGAAAATAAATTTACAGATCTTATTAAGTTGAATTGAAAAATAAGTCTACATTTTTCTTGTAATTATTAGTTCCATTACCTATAAATCTGGATTTTGATGGTGTTTTATGGAATTTGGGAATTGCATAAAGGTTAGTAAATCTGTTGTAGTTTGTATTGAAAATAATATTGAGTTTCTTATGAAAAGTTTTAATCCTGTTTATTATAGATGTTTCTGTAAGGTTGGCTAATTGATAAGTAGTTGCGTTGAGAAGTTCTTTATGAATAATTTCTGCGTAGAATTGTTTTCATATAATGCTAAAGTTATTATTTGCTTTATCTATTTTTGTAATAGTAAAAAGCTGTTTTAATGTTTTAATTTCTGATGTAAGTTGTGACCAATTCAGTGCACTTTTAAACTTGAGGTGACTGATTTCGGTGGAGATGCATTCAAAAATTTTATCTTTCCATTTTAAGAAGGTATCTATGTGTAAATTCAGTTGATAGCTTGCTTTAACTATAAATTCGTTGATGTTGTTTTCGAAAGTCTTGTAACAATAATTTTTAGTTATGTTTCTGACTGTCTAAATTTTGTAGCATAACTCATTAGTGTTTTTAGTTGATGGCCTGACTAGAATTGCCGGTTTGGCTTAATCTTATTACTCGAGTAAAGACGAAACACCTTCGTGTTTACGTATTTATTTATTAATTATTGTTCATTGAACGGGAGTTGGTTTGTTCCCCTTGAAAAGTCAACTAATTTCCGATCAATGACAATGATTACATGCTTCTAATTTAATTTTTTCTTTTACAATTGAAATTTTGTTCTTCATAATTATCTAATTCCAGTCCCCGTTAAAACATTATTAACATATTACTTTCAAGTTATTTCAAAACATCTTTCAAAATATAACTTACCAGTATGGATTCACTCTTTTAAAATAATTCTACTTTAATTAAACTTAGGAGATAATATAATCAATTAATCAATATTGTTTAGGAAATAAATTATATATATATATATATATATATATATATACAGGGTGGTTATAATTAAATTTCCACTTTGAAACGGTCATAAAAGGAAAACTTCTATACCAAATGTTATCAAACTTGGTAATCGTGTAAAGAAGGTCATGGGAATCTATTTTCAGCGAAAAAAAAAAAGAAGTTCGAAACCTTACCACCAAGAGACAAATGTCGCTGTATGCAATATGGTTAAACGAAATAAGTCATAAAGACATGGGTTTAAAATAGGTTTAATCGTCTCTGAAATATGTGACAAAGCAGGTTCAATGTGGCGTCCACCATTTTCCGAAAGCAAGTTAAATCGTATTACTGCATTCTCAACAGCAGCTCTTAGCATATCAGGAGGAATGTTATGGACATGACGGTATGTCGCATCTTTCAATTCTGCCAAATTGTTTAGATTATTAAGATAAACATTGCTGCCTTAAGCTAATTGCAAACCAAAGAGATATTACATAACTCCAGAATCAGTTTTGTTTTAGAAACGATTAAAAACGTTTTAAACCGATATCTTCATTCTTAGGGCCGAATTCAAGTTTCAAAAACCGCAAATTAGCGATCTGTAAGAAAACAATTTCCGGAACTTTTGCGAGTGATTTGCGATCTCACATTTTCTAATGGCTATTTTTTGGTTTTCACGGACGGATTTCTCCTTTATACTGATGGCACACTCGACTACTATCGCCTTTAACGTCTTTAAATTGTAATTTTGTTTAAGTCAGCGTTTCTTAAGTGTATACTACATGTTAAGCCCGTGTAACAAAAGATTAAGTTAGATTCCGATCCTTATTTCGTTTAACAGTACTGCATACAGCGCCATTTCCCCCTAGTGGTGAATTTTTGAACATCATTTTTTTAATTAACTACTTAGAATAAATTCCCATGACCTCTTTAACGCGATTACCAAGTTTAATAACATTTATTCCAGTAGTTTTTTTGCTATGACCATTTCAAAGTAGAACTTAAATTATAACCCCGTGTATATCTAAAACTCCAAATTTATAAGGAATTAAATGTATTTGACATTATAACGACTATACAAATAGTGTAATAAAGATTTAAATTATTAAGAAATTCATTTATTTCTTTTAATTCACTTAAACTGTTACTTAATCATGATTTATTATATTAGAAAGGAAAAGGAAGATTTTTATGTTTTGGCGAATAGAAAAGCTCAAAGAAAAACTATTTTTGAGGCCATGAAAAATATTAATCAAAAATCTCAAATTCGACGAAGTGATAACGCTCACCAACTAGCTTGCTTCATAAATGCATGGTAGCATAACGTAAACTAAGGATAAAAATATCTGGAAATGTTCCTCTAGTTTTATTCCTAGCTTGTAAAATAATAGATATTAGCCTGATATCAGTCAAATTTCCCCAAAGGTAGAGAACGTTTTTGTAAAACTAACGTTAATCTAAGCTAGGATTTTGCTTAATTTTGAAAATCATGCAATATTCTTAAGAATTTGCTGTTAAGATAATAAAAATACTTCTCAAAGCTCCTAATAAAATCCTGAAAACTTGCCTTGTGAAACGAAATCGTCCACTGAATATTTCAGAAGAGGCATGTTATACATAATGACCCACTTACGGATATGCTAGCATATTCTAGTATGCAAGTACAGGGTGCGGCAAGGAAACTACCTTATTTTTAAAATGAATAACACAAATGGTATAAGCGATATCAGTTTAATTTTTTCCAAGTTATAGAGAGATACTTAAAGTTTTTTTATTACGGTTTAAAAATAATATCATTAAGTTGGCCTCCGTTCTGGTCAATGCATTGAAATTGTCGATTTTTGAGGTTTATTTCCACCTTTATCAGCATATCAACGGGTATGTTGCCGATAGCAGCTTGAATATTGTTCTTCAGTTGAGCCAGGGTCTTTGTACGTTAGAGATTTCAGATAGCTCCAGAAAAAGAAATCACACGGGGCTAAATTAAGCGAGCACGCTGGCCACTGACAATCGTCTCGTAAGGAGATAAGGCGTCCAGGAAAATGTTCTCCCAAAAATCATGGTCCAATGATGTCTATTCTGGACAATGCACACCAAACAGTCACACTTTCTGTATGGAGGGGCTGTTCATGAAATTCTCGGGAATTCGTGCCACTCCATTATCGCATGTTTTGCTTAATGCATGCTGCAACCGGAGAGAAGAAAATGAGCCTCATCGCTAAAGAACACAAGGGCATCAGGAGGCGTATTATCAAGAACGGCTTTGCATGCATTTTTTCGTGAAAGAAAATCGCGCCGATTATGTTTATGTGCCAATTTATGTGGATGAAAATGCAGTCCGTTGAAATGTACGACTCCGCGGAGAACGCGCGCTCCTCTCTTGTCCATTGTATGATCGAAAGTAAACCTACATGACATAAAACTTTAGATACCGCTCTTTTCAATGAGCGCCACCCCTTCTTCTCGGAATTAATGTCGCTAGATGCCGTGCGTTTCAAATAAGGAAGTTTCCCCTGCGCACCCTGTATATCCGTACGTTTGTATAATGGAATTATACTAATGAAGTATCATGGAATTCATAACGTAAACAGAATGAAAAATCCTGAGAATATAAATTTTAAGTATAAAATCTTTTGTACAAGACGTGGCTTTTAAAGTAAAATGTTTTATATTGGTCATAATTAAAACAGAAACATTACTGCAATAAAATTACCACCCTAAAAAATGAGAATATACATTTTAAGTATGCCTTCTTTTATACAAGATGTGACTTTTAAACTAAAATATTATATATTGATTATAATTAAAACATAAATATTACTGCAGTAAAATTACCATCCTAAAAAGAATCAGAACATTAGTAATTTTTTTCTGCTTCCATCACATGAGAAACTCAACTTTTATCAACATTAACAACAAGCCATTCTTAAAATTTCCATTCTAAGATTAATTAACAAAATTAATTAACAAAATAAAATTAGCTTATTCTTCAGTAGATGAAAATATAAAATCAAATAATATGTGTTAAATTACGACGCCTTCAAAACATTTAAAATTATTTCTTAATGAAAATATGATTTCTGTGCATGATATTTAAATTCGGTTTTCCGACACTTAAAGAATTTTCTTTTTCTAAATAAGATTTTGAGTTAGGAATGATGATAATGTTAAGGTGAGTTATGATTGCTGATAATGTCATGAATTTATATACTATCAAAAACGTTAAAACAAAACATTATCAGAATGACAGTCTCGTAAAGCTGTTTATTTCAAATTGTTTTATCCTAGAACTCAAAAATTCCTAAAAGTCTCTCTTCGCAATATGTTCACAGTCCCTCTTTCAGTTTCTACCCAACAAGCTGATAGAGGCACAAAAAAATGACGCTGATGGAAAAAAGTAGCAACAAAGAAACTTTCGTTAAACGAAATTTAAAAGTGTGCCTGTTACAAAATTAATTGAAATTCTCACCGCCCAGTGCCGGTTTATTTTGCAACGAGAACGCTTAGAAATTAGCCAAGCGTTCTGGATGCTTTTTTCCTATTCATTTGGACTAACAAGTCTTTGATTCTGGAATAGTGAAGTAATGCAAAGGATTAAACAGTTTACAGAGCAAGTTGTTTTTATTTTATGATAAATTTCAGTCTCACAACTTTTGCTTCAAACAACAGATAATAGCATCTGTTTACTCGTTAACAATATACATTTGCAAGTAAATTTATAAAATGTAACTTGCAATATTTTAGGTCGTTAAACAAATGAGAAGCAGTCTGCATTCGTTGTATCTAACTGAATTCTGTTCTAAAATTCTCTAAGTAGTTACATAACGCATGTATTATATGAAACGTATTAAAACGTGAAATAGGAAAACATTTTTGTATTTTTCAATAACATAGGTAAAATATCTACTAAGAGTATCCTAAATTATTTTTTAAAAATATTTAAAGAAATTATGAAAGTTTTCAGATTTTATATTACGCCAAGAGAGGCTTTTTTCTTTGTTTTTTTTTCTTTTGTTTTATTTACACATGCACACACGTTTCGAGAGCATTTTGGGCTAAAAGTATAAAAAGCAGCATATACATTTCCGACAGACAGTTAACGCACGCTGGAGATAAAAATGTTTTATTCCGCACAGTGTTTTGCCACTGCTCGCTTTGAAATCATTGAGTTTCTTAATCAAAATTCTTTTAAACTAAAAGTCTTTTAGTTTAAAAAATATGAAAGATGCTAAAACAGTTTCAAAATTCAATATTCTGGCTTCCAGCTGTCCATGTTCGAGTGGAGGACTACGTTATTCAAAATTTATGATTCTAGAAATCGTTGTTTTTTCTCAGTACGAGAAACATACATACACTCATGAGAATTCTTCATTATTTAATTTCTTTAAATATAATACAGAGCGGTAATATTTGGTAGCAACAATTTGAAAAGTGAGACAGCCGTTTATAGTAATCTAATGCAAATGCCGTTTCGAGACTAATAGCCCATCTTTGCTAAAGCTCCTTTGGGATAAAAAAATAAATAAATAATAAAAAAAAAAAAAAAATCAAACAGAAATTCATTTTGACATAGTTCTATTTTAAACTGTAAGAGTTTTCGAAACCATGTAGAGATCGGTGATTAATTTTCAGTAACACATGTATTCTTTATTTCTCAGCACCCAGCTGAGTAGAACAGTGCTATTGATTCATAAATCAGAGCAAGACTGCGAATGTTTTTCACACAAATATACATGCGCATATGCGGAACCTAAACTAATACGACGTTTTAAGCGCATTTTCAGCTATCCTAAGCTTGACTATCCTAAACTTTTCACTTGAGATAATGAAATAATATGAAAATATTTTCCCATGACTAGCTTTGTACAAATATGTGAGATCGTATAAATGGTGTGACTATATGAGACTACCCTTTTTCCATGTTTCAAAATTGTCGACTGCATTCAAAAGACAAGATCCTCTGCTTGGAAATGAACTCAGGATCTCCTCATGGTGGATGTCAGGAATCATTAATCTAGATGATTGCCATTTGACCTTGGTTAATTTTGTCCGCTCAAATTGGTTGGAAGGATAGACGAGTGCTTCCGAACAGCCCAACTGTCATATCACCTGAAAAGTTACTTTCCGCACGCCTTAAACACATAGAAACAAGTTTTGCTCAAATAATTCATTTTTATTTACAGCAAGGTTTTTGTAAAACCGTTTTGCAGGTAAAATATTTGTACAGACGTTAGGTATTTTTTGAAAACAGGAGAAATAAAAAATGAGCAATGCCCTCGCCGGGACTCGAACCACGGAACTCTCGAATACTCGTCCAGTATATTAACCACTATACCACGAAGGCGATAGAAATATTTTATATTTCCCCTTTTAAAGGGCGACTGGGATTTGGGGACCCAGGCGCCAAATCCTGGTGGTGGAGAAGCATCATCCACCACCCTTTGTAATTCGGGCGCCACTGTAGAGACATTAGGATATTTTGGAAGCAAGAGAGATAAAAAGGGAGCAATGCCTTCGTCGGGACTCAAACCACGAATCTCTCGAATATGCGGCGAGTGCGCTGACCACTACACCACGAAGCCATGCTAAAAGGCGGAAGAAATACCTTATGTGTTTTCTTCGCACTTTCTTCCACTTCATTCATCTCTTATTTAAGATAATTTCGTGGTGTTATACAGTCTTTTTTTTTCTAATAAATTAACGAGCTCTAAAAGATTATATGAGGAATTATCCTCAGGTGTTTGGACAACAGAAAATTAAGAAAAGTTAAAAGAACCCTTTATTCAATCGCACAGATGGCCCCACTTGGGCTTACATAAAGCCAGAACTTTTGGCTTAACAGGTAACTCTGAACAAAACAAGCTGTATTAAATTAGCCTAATAGCTCACCGGATAACTTAACGCGCAGGAAGGTTCTACTCGTAGAAGCCGGAGGAAACAAGCTTAATGGCTAGAAGCATTCACCCCCGCAAAATCAAATCGCTAGTGATTCAAAATAACACCGTTGTCTTCGAGCAGGCATGACACGCTGTAAAATCACTTTCTGAAACCTTCCCTTAAAGCAGCACTTCATTCTACCTCATTCGAATACACGTGAGCTAGCTGATTAACTTTGTGGCAGGAAAGCATCGGTATAAACGAGACTGAAAGGAAAGTGGCTTCAACTAAAAAATTAACTTTTAAATCTAACTCAGTTTTATATTACTTCTTCGCAAAATATATTAATTTTTCAACTTGCATATATCTATTATTTGTGCATATTTTATAAATGCACATTATTCTTCTCTTTATTGTTTAACTTTTGACCATCATTATATCCCTTTCGGATACTCATTGATGAGTTTTATATTAATCAAGTTGTAGAGACATCATGTATTTTTCCCAAGCTGCAAATGTGAAATACGAGCAACGCCTTCGCCGGGTCTCGATTCACGGGCCTCTCGAATACGCGCCAAGCGTGCTGACCACTGCACTTTGAAGGCATACTAAGAGGGCGGGAGAAATACCTTATAAGTGAAGATACATTAAAAGGAAACTAGATTTTCTATAAATTAAAAATTTGTTATAAAAATGACAATAAGTGTTGCATATGCTCTGTTAACCACACTTTTATTATTATTATTATTATTATTATTATTATTATTGTCTACTATTACATTCTACTTCGTCTAATTCGGTAGTGAATTAATAAAACACAGCAGTTTCAGCTTAATTTCGAATCGCGTCATTGTTTATGGTCTTAAAAGTAGTAATGATGCATATTCGTATCTTCTGAAGTAAGCAATCAGATACACTAAACATCTTTTACACCAGTCCACATTTCGCTTAGACCAGTTCACCTTTTTAAATTCAAAATTTCGTGCTGTCATTGTTTTGCTAATTTTTTGGTTGTTAAATTAAAAATAATGAAATAAAATATTAATCATTTTGATAGGGTTTACCCAACGAGTTTGATTTTTTTTTTTTTTTTTTTTTTTTTTTTTTTTTTTTTTTTTTTTTTGGAGATGCTGAATTAGGATATGTTTTTGTCATTTATTTAAGAAACATTTACTAAACATGAAATTATGAAAACGTTTTGTTTTAAAACAAAGCTGATGAGAATAAGAAAATTTTGTTTTCTGCTTTGACATACATTGTGCTGAATTTCCTCTTCATTTCAAAATTCCTTTTCTTCTTCTTTTTCCGGTTACTTGAATAAATGTCGTTTTAGATTTATTACAATTTTAAACATCCCTAATTTAAAAGGGTCTCAACAAAAGGGCCGAATTTAACATACACAGTAAAATAGTTAATTTTTTGGAAAATAGGAAATATTTTTACATACTTGCAATAGGTAAATGTTCTGATTTAAGGCTGAAAAATAATGCCTGGCATATGACCTCCGCGACTTGCTCTGCAGCACTTCATTCTTTGGATGACATTTGTAATCACTTTTGCACTTATCTGCCCACTGAGGCTAATGACACACTGAATTTCCTCTTGAAATTATTTCATTGTTAGTTTTATTTAGAATTTCTAGAATCCTTATGACTTACAATAACGCTGTCAAAGACAATAGCGACGTTTTCAACCGGGCTGAACAAGAGCGTGGTGATTTTAATGTCTATTGTCTAGCCTAGATCCTCACATTTCTTTAACAATCTGCGAACTGCTCTGTCGTTAGGTAAACATTCCTGTCAAAAGATTTAACGAGGCTTCTTAACCTGTGCATAATACCCTTTATTGTATTAAGGAATTTTCTCAATTAAAACTTGCTGTTCTTTAGCGTAGCACTCCTTGTCGACTAAGCTGCAAAATGCACTAACAATGATAAAATGGAAGTGTTGCCATATTCGGATCCTTTGAAGTAAGCAATCAGATACACTAAACATCTCTTACATCATTTCACATTTAGCTTAGAATAGTTCATCTTTTTCAATTCAACATCTTATACTGTCATTCTTTTGTTAATTTTTCGGTTGTTAAATTAAAAATAATGAAATAAAATATTATTCATTTTGATAGGGTTTGCCTAACGAGTTTGTTTCTTTTTTGAAATATTGAATTAGTCACTAGTCATCATGGTAGATCAAGCTCTACGTTCTTAATCTATATTTAGCTGGAATAGTTACATATGTAAAAATGATTTTCATTTTTTTTAAATTAAGTGTTTTAGAATATACTAAATCCCATATTTTTTCGTGACATTCCTTTACTATAACATTTTCTTATACGTGTTACACTTGCATTTTTAGCAGTGTTTTACCAAAAAGGTAAACTTACATATTTAAAGTGTAATCATTAGTTTTTATTAATTATTTAATTAATTTATACATAAGAAATTAAAACTCTATAATGAAATTAATATATTCGATTTCTAGATGATTATTTGGATTATGCATTTAGTTTTCAACATAAGTAGTACTTTCTTCCTTGAGAATAATAACAATGGAAACAAAAAGAGAATCTAAAACATGATTTCGTGTTTGTCTTGAGTGTGATAGAAAATGTTGTTGAAAAAGACTTGTAGCTCTAATTATTACAATAAAAAATTCCTTAATTAAGATTTATTTATTCTTCTTTCCAACAGCATTAAACATAAATTTATATTACCAAGGCAAATTTGATTTAATCTTCTGATTACTTCAAATGAGAGATAAAATGAAAATGATAAGAAGTATTTTATTAAATCTATATACACTGCCCTCAAAAAGTTAAGAAACAGAATGTTTCTCATACCTCACCATTACAAAAATGTCAGTAACGATTAAATTCACAATTTATATGCATGACAGTAACGAAATTTAAGAAAATATGTGCAAAAACAATACCTACCACTTTTATTTTATAGAAATGAATACTTATATAGGAGTTGGAGAAAAAATAAAAAAGTTGCAATTTTTGTTCACGAGTGTTGATCTTCAGTTGTTATTACAGTTTCGTAGACAATATCCAGGAGAGCTTATCAATGTCCAGGAGAAGTCGTTTTCCTGCTTCGTTTAAGTGGCGGGTGATCGAAGAGATGGAAATGGGGATGTCACAAGCTGATGCTGCTAGACGTGTCAATGTCTCTCTTAAGTGTGGTCCACCGTTTATAGAATCAGTTTGAATCCGAGGATTCTGTGTCTAAAAGACCTAGAATTACAACACCTGGAGAGACCGTTATTTAGCTCTTTTGGCCTAAAGAATGAGTAACATTATTGTGACTCAGCTCATGGCAGATTATTTAGTGGCAACAAGAACAGGAATCGAAGCTACAACAGTGCTTAAATGCCTGCACAATACAGATCTGTATGCAAGACGACCCAATTTTCTGTTCCCTGGACCCGAGGATACAGAGGTACCCGTTTATGTTGAGCAAGAAAACACGTCTCCTGGACCAGCCAACAATGTTCGTCTGTTCTTTTTACAGATGAGTCCAGGTTCACACTAGAAAGTGATTCAGGTCGTCAGCTGATCTGGAGGGAACAACGCACCAGATACAACCAATCTCTCATAGTGGAAAGACGCAGTTACAGAGGTAGTGGAATAATGGTTTCGGCCGGAATCTCTCTCTGTGGTTGCACTGACTTGCATGTGTTTCAAAGAGGTACTTTGACCGGTGTGAGATATCGAGGCGATATCCTTGATCAATATGTCTGCCCATATGCCGCTGCTATTGCTCCTGGATTTCTTTTGATGGACGACAATGCGCGACCGCACCGAGCTCAGGTTGCTGAAGATTATCATGAGGGTCACTATATAAAGCGGATGGAATGGCCATCTCAATTCTCAGATTTGAATCCGATACAGCATCTTTGGAATTACCTTGGGAGACAGTTGCTGCTTTAAGTTCTCCTTCGAGGTCGTTAGATGAACTTGAGGGAGGATTACTCCGTGTCTGGTCGTTTCTTCCCATTTCACTGATTGACAACTTAACTGACAACATCGAACGTCGCAGCCAGCCGCCAATGTATTGCAGCTAAGGGTGGACACATTCCTTATTAGAACCTATTTTTGTAATGTTACCATCCCATTATTCCTCAAAAAATTGTGATATACTGTTTCTCCAAGCCTGGATTACTCTGCCAAGAATGCTATTTTTTATTGTAATTCGTGTTTCTGTTCAACTTTAGAAACATTCTATGTCGCATTCCTTAAGAACTCTTTAGTGAACTTTCCTCTAAATTTCTGATTTCTTTGTTGCTTCATTCTCAAATTAGACACAAAAAAACATGCTATTCCTTAACTTTTAGAAGCTAGTGTATATTACAAATGCACCGATTGAAAAAATAAGCCCAGTCTTTGGTGTTCAGTTTTTAAATTCAGAAATTGAACATTTATAAATGTAAGTGGAAATACTCCTAGAATAAATTTAGATAAGAAAACGTTCCACAAAGATACATCAGATATTTTAAAGTAAAATATTTGACGGATTAAACTCAATTTTGAAGAATTCTGTTCTAAGATTTTTCAATCAGATATACTACAAAGATACTGTGTTATAAATGTTTATCGATGTGGAACCCTGAAATAAGCAGATTGATCTGTTTTTGCATGTAATGCCATTTGCTTTGAATTTTCTTACTGCTATTGTGGAAAGTAATTGTTCATAACTTGATTAAGGACTATTGACAGCTATTAAAAAGAGCAATGGAAGGAGCAGTAGAAAAAGGTCATGATGTTGCCTCCCTCCAAATAAAGTTTTAGAAATACAAAATATTGCAGAAAAACAAATACTTTCTAAATAAACAACATTAATTAATGTTGTTATATGCCCCATTTATTCAATAGCTTTTAACTTACAGAAAGCTTATTATAGTGTTAATAAGTAAGAATAAAATACAATGCCATCTGCGAACACCTTCGATGAAACGGACTACATTTAATAAAAGAAAAGTTAAAACTCTAAATACGCACTAATTTTGCTATTTCTTTAAGCTTTAATAAATTTAGCAATTTTTGCTAAGAAGAGAGGCAATAATTACTTCCAATTTGTTTCTTCTGTGTAAGATGTATTAAATAGAATATTAAACAACTAATACAATTTATTATTTATAACAATTATCTTAAAAAGAACACGCCGCAAAACCAATGTTAAAGGTACTATAGCAACGAGAATCAAGAAAATTTCCCTAAATCTGCAGGACTTCAGTTTCAAATAGAACCTTCTTTCTTCAGCTAGTTGCAGGAGTGAAAAATGCAAAAAAGGAAATATGGGCTAATGTAATAATAGCACATAAAAAATTTGAGAAAATCCCAGCTAAGGAAAAGGAAATAAAGAGACAGGCGCCCCATTCAAGACAGAACTTCAAAGCAACAGTGAAATCATTTCTTGAAATGCTGAAGGTAAGAATGGATTAGAGTTGAAACTAAGAGGTATTTTAAACTCTAAAATCGGACAAAATTATACAATGTATTATAAATTATTACTCTTCTACTAAGCATATATCTATTAATTTATACTCACGGTAAATGCTAAAATTTCAACAGAAATGTTTGCTTTGGTGATTGTTCCTAACTCTTCTTATACGTTAATATCTCTAGGATGCACAATTATCTGTAGCGACGTAAGTTTTGATTTTCTTTCTATATTTGTCGAATATGTGTTAATTAAGGAATTTTTCATTGAATCGAGTTATGGTAGAACGGCAAATGATTAATAAACTTGATAATTAAGGTTGTACTATCGTAAAATGCAATAATAGAAAATGATGGAAAAACAGAAAATTTTAGTACGTTTCTATCGTAAGTTGGCACGAAAGATTTATATTGGGTGGTCAATAAAGGACTCACATTACTACAATCTAAATAAAATTAGTTCAAATTTCAATGCAGTTATCTTGCGAAATTAAATGCGATCTGACAAGCGTAAAACATAAAATATATGACAAAAAAATTAGATTAATAAAATTAACACTAAACGCAAAACTTAATCTGAGGGGAAAAAAGTATACTGCTGGCCACCGTAAATGCAACACCCTGAAGGAAGCATGCAAATAACATGAAATTTACAACATGCATTAGCGGAGGTGAGATATGCAAATGATTAGAATTTCAGCGCAGACGCACGTCACACGCGCCTGTGGCGCTATTTAAGGCTTGGAATTTTCGACGATTTCAAGTTCGGCAATTGTGTTTTTCTTGTGTTTCTTTTTCAAAAAAAACGATCAATTATGCCTCGTAGTAAACAGCGATCTTCGTATGATCAAGTATCCGAGTTCGACAGAGGAAGGATAGTGGCCTACCGAGAGTGTGGATTACCTTTCAGGGAAATCGGTAGTCGTATTGGACGATATGTGTAATGCGGATATCCAAACAACTGTAACGCGGATATGTGGCCGTTGGATGCAGGAGGGTACGACGGACCGACGTGTTTGATTGCATTCACCTCAGTGCACCACTTCACGTGATGACAAGAACATTGTGCGCATGGCAGTGACGGATCGCTCAGCCACATCATGAACCATAGCACAGCACATTCAGTCTGTAACGCATCATCCAGTGTCTGCGCGTACCATTCGACGCCGTTTACAGCAGAATGGTCTGTCCGCAAGACGTCCATTGCTTCGTCTACCCTTGACGCAGAACCACAGACGTCTCCGCCGCCAATGGTGCGATGAAAGAAGGATGTGGACGGTAGAATGGAATGAAATTGTCTTTACTGACGAGTCACGCTTCTGTCTGCAACACGACGATGGTCGGATTCGAGTCTGGAGGCACCGTGGAGAGAGAATACTGAACAGCTGCTTTATGCCCCGCCACAGAGGTCCTGAACCCGTTATTATGGTATGGGGCGGTATTGGATACTACTCTCGCACTCCTCTAATACGCACTGCCGGTACTTTAAACAGCCAGCGCTACATCTCCGAGGTGTTGAGCCAGTTGCCCTTCCTCACCTTCAGGTCTTGTCCATAGCCATATTTCAACAGGATAATGCGCTATCACACGTGGCACGCATTGTCCAAGGGTTTTTCGTCAATCGCCAGATTGAATTGCTTCCCTGGCCGGCTCGCTCTCCGTATCTTTCGCCGATAGAAAACATGCGGTTCATGGTTGCTGAAACGATTGACCCAGATTACATCCCAAGCTGCCAGACCAGATAAACTTTGGCAACACGTGGAAGCTGCTTGGTCTGCTGTACCCCAAGAACACATCCAAAGTCTCTTTGAATCAATGCCGAGGAGTGTGGCTGCTGTGATTTCCAACAATGGCGGTTACTCTGGCTACTGATTCTGGAAGGAACCAGACTTCATAGAAGTCTATAAATTTAACGTTTTGATACTTGGTCAACATGTTATCTACTAAATAAATTTTGTTGTGATATCTCTTGTCTTTCTTGGTGTTGCAATTTGGGTGGCCAGCAGTGTAGTACTTATAAAGTATCAGAAGACTTTTGTAATAAGCATTTGGTCTGGACATGGTCGTCCCAGTATTTGTCCATCATTATTTCTTTATTACATTATACTTTAGAATTCTTCTTCCATTCAAATTTGATTAAGCTTATTGTAGATAACTTAAAATTTAAGCACGTGATGGAAAATACCGTTTGTTTTAAATTAAACCTTTAAATTTATTTATATGTATCAAACTATTAGACAGTAATCTGATGCAATGAAATTCCGTTGTTTAGGTTTAGTAAAGGATATTACTAAACAAGTTATTATTAAATTATTTCAGCATTTCTACAGGTTATTGAAACTTCATTTTAAATTTACCAATTAATAATTGTAATGTTTCATGTATTTTGTGATTTTTTTAAAATTTTAAAACGTTTTCTTATGCCCAATTATTTGTACAGAGAGTGTTTGCACACTTTTAGAACAATTTCAGTGCTGTTTAATTAATGTTTAAAATGCTCGATTTTATAAAATCTTTACTGGACTTAGTCTGCATCGAAATTTTTAAGATAGAGAAGTTTTCATAAAATTTCCAGTTGCACTGTTTCCATCCCTCTTCTGCTACTTTCAAAAGTCCGCCAACCATGGTGGATTTGAGGTTAGGAAGAGCTTTTTCCAAGAGATCAAAAGTATGATAAAACGTCAGAGCACTTTGCAGGAATACGTTCAAAAGATATATATGCAACTCATGTATCATTCCTTATCTGTTCAAGGAATATAGTGGTACTTTTACAAGTGTAACTTGTTGCTCTGTCTTGATAACGTTTTACTCTTTGAAAGTCATTGGAATAAAGTCACTGGAAATTTCTTACGTAAATATCGGACGTAACTCTTTCTGCTGATAGTACATTGCATTTTAACATTTTTTCCCACTCTTCTTATTTTTAATTTCCCGTTGTAAGAGAACGGTACGGCAGTTATAAAACCTTTACTGAAACTTTCTTTGCATTGAAGGAACCAGCTTCGTACATTTTTCTCTTAGTTTTTTATAATAAATAGAGCTTTTTTAGCTCATCCTTCATCAAGGGTCACAATGTATTTCTATTTATCGCCTGCGAAGTATTTTCCTATAAACTATTCTGCGTTGAGCCACATGTCTTGACAAAAGTTGATGAACATTCCACTTTATAGCTTTTTTCAGATATAAATCTTGGTTTTGTTATTTTATTTATTGTTGCTACAGATGAATTTATAGACATCTTTTACCAAATATTTAAGCTTAGAAATATTAGAAACCGCACACACCATTTTTGGATATTCGTTTGGAATCTTCTTTTACATGTAGAAATAATCATTGACAGTTTGTTTCCTATCTGTTGTAATGTTGCTTACTTTTGCACTTAGAAATTCTAATACCATATCCTTCCATCCACAGCTTGTTTATATGCGACATTTTGAAAGAAGAATAAATTTAAGTTAATTAAAATTTAATTAAAGTCGCAAATGACAGTTCTTTTTTCACATAATAAGTTGTTACCGGTACTTTTTATTCCGTAAAATTTTCTTTTTTGTTAATTCTGTACATAAATCGTTCTAAAAATGTGTAAACATTCTCTGTATATGCCGTTTTTTTTTAAATAAAACATTTGCTCACCATTGGCTGCAAAGCTCAAATGTTTGAAAAGCACAGAAATATATAATATATACAGGTATATGCAGTGATACACAATGCTATATACGTATCTCTCATTTGATATGTGCGGATCATTACTTTGATAATTATCTTCCTTTTAATTACCTTTTCAAAATTTATACGGGGAGTTTAAAATTTTGTAAGAGTAATTTATACAAGTATTTTAACCCTGATATAGTTCTGTGCATTTCATCAAGGCTAATTGTATACTTCTGCTAGTTTATGGGGATTTGGTTTACTAGAATGCCATAGTTATGTGGTTTCACATATTTATAATTACTAGCATTTATGGAAATTTGGTCTAGAGTTCTATTTTATGTACACTACGAAAACCAAGGGACAGTTATATATCCCCCGTTCTACTGGGCTGATTTACAAAATTCAAATTGCGTTTTTCATGGCTCAAAAGAGCGATATATACTTACGATATATACTAGATTTATACGTAGCTTTATTCTAACATAGATATTTTGACACAAAATCAGACTTTATCTGAAATGACATGCCAATTGTTTTTAATATTTGTTTCTATGACTCAAATTATGCCTGAATATTACGTTTTACAAAATTTGGTGCGGAATTTATGGATAAATGTAAAATTTTAACTCGGATAATTTTTTTCAGTTTGAGCCGAGAATATTTTACTTGGTTAATATCTTAATTTATAGCAACCTGTTTTTCTCATCTTTTTTTCATTGTAAACGAGCCGAAAAAAGTCATCGCTCATTATTTCAAATAATTTTAACAAAATGCGTAAACCACATTTGGCGTTATTATCTCTTATAAAAAAAAATATGCCAAATTTCAAAACGCGCCAGCATGTAAATTCACGTATACCCTAGGACATATTGAATAAAAAACTCTCATTTTTTGCAGTTGTACTTTTGCAGGTATTATATTGGTTTTTATGAGGATTTGGACTACAGATAAGAGCAAGTCCACGGGCTTTTACCTACTGATTTTTACGGCGATTTGATTGCCGATATAAGGCAATATAGGTTTTTCTATGTGTACCTTTAGACCAAATCACAGTAATTGTTTTATTAATTTATATGAGGCACTTTGAGCAGGCGACTGGACCTGTCCCTCGCTGCACTATGCGAAGAATTCTCATTGTCACATGCTCTTCATTTTTAGACAGTTACGTGAATATTCTGGGTCTTTCCTTTTAACTTATTTCATTCAATTGTTTTCTGCACCTAGTAGTTCTGAAACAAAACATAGACCAAGATAACAGTGTGAATTAAAAGAGCTAAGTAGTTAACAAAATAAAAAGCTTGTTCTCAGTTATATACAAAAAGATTTTTTTTAATTTCATATGAATATGTTAATTATATGATGCAATTGTATTATATGTATTTTTGAACATTACGTAAATATATATTTAAGTGAAATGCATTATTATGAAACTAATTCTACTTAATATTATAAATAAACTTCTATTAACTTTCAATCCCACAACTACTTAAAGAATTTACATTTTGTTTCGATTAGCGTAAGCTTTAGTTAGTTGTTCTCTTGTGACTCGCATGCTTAAAGAAATATTTAGTTTGTTCTCTCAGAAAGAAGTCCATAAATGAGACTTTAACTGCTTAAATTGCGAAACACTTCTTCTTTCTTTATCCTCGTTGGATATTCATTTCTTACGTTTGATATCAAGTCACGTCTCGCGTAGCTGACGCTTCAAATTCAGTTTCCCACTTTTGCTGAGTTTACTTTTATAACAGAGCAGATAGAATTCTATAAAAACTAAAATTTCTCTAAATGACTTTATTCTTATTTTAGTAAGGTAAAACAACACTGGGAAACAATTTGTAAAACAATTTTTGTTGAGTTCGATTTTTGACCTGTTCTAGAGTTATATTGTCACGCTAATTTCAAAACCGTAGTTAGTTTTCTTCTACCACGTTAAGTATTTTTTACGCACCTTATGTGAATGGTACCCTTCTCCTTGGCATCAAGCGTGGATGATAGGAAGTACTACTGGCCAATGTAACCCTTCCGAATGGCGCCGGGTAAAAGACACAGTAGGAGACCAGCGACAGGTACATACTTGTTTAGACTAATTCAGTTACACCTGAAATACTGAATGAGACGTTGCTTTTCTCATATAGCGAAACGCGTTCCGAAGTGGAGTCTAAGTTCTCGTTTGTATACAAGGTTAGTGTTTAATTTCTATATATGAACTGAAAACTTTCCTTATGTTTGCCTCTGCTATTTCGCGTCGTAGCTATTAAACGGCTACGATTCGTTTTGTTATATGTGAGGCAATTTTGCAATTCTTAGTCAAAGTACAAATATCAGTACATTTGTCAGGCAAGCCTATTTTGCCTATTACAAAGTAAAAACTGTGATCAAGATTAATCATGGACAATACCCAAAGTCTGCAAGCAGTGTATTAAGAGTTTACAGATGAGGATGAAGGCAACGCGTTCTAAAATTCCATTTGGCATCGCCGTATGGTGATTTGGAGGGAATCCAAAGATCAGATGAAATCCAAAGTGAAAACATCAGGATATAACATGAAAAACAAACGTAAATCCTAGTTTACTATCAACTATACGCCCAGTTCCTCACTCAGCTGAACTCCCAGTGCCAGTGTTCAAAGAATTACTAGTTTTGAAAATACAGGTATACTATTCTGGCGAATATCGAATTAACCCCAACAATGAAGATTTTGAAACTGAAGATAATTACGTTTGTAAGGGATTTAACCAGCATGAGATGAATAATTTGGTACGAGACTTGGGACTACCCAGGAACGCTTTGCACGTGAAACTTTGGCTTGAAAAAGAAGCTTAAGTTACCCTACTTTTGATCAAGAGAAAGCGTATTTCTGCAGGTGGCAGGTTACGGAGGACGGGAACGCCTGGCGTATAACATAGGTAAACAGGCATATGTCCCACGTCCTCCACTATCTCGAAGAAGCAACTCGCTGGAGCCCCGTGAGGCTGCACCGGGAGTTTACATGGCCATACAGGGGCTAGATGTCAAGTAGATTTTACATAGGACGTTGTTAATAACACAAAGTAACTTAAAAAGAATATAAAGGATAGCATTAAAACACTAAAACACAGATATAAGCTGAAACTCATAGATATACAAAATTAAACGTAAAAGCATAAAAACACACTCGTAATTACTTAACATAAAGACATAAAAACACACACGAGAATACTATAACATGACACATAGAATACATACGGAAACACGTAGAGCACATAAATGCAAATATTGCACACAGAAGAAACATATGAAACATAGTAAGGTGTGCGTAAAGCAGGAGCGCTATGCGGAAATATGCTCAGTACCCATAATACATAATGTACATACTTTCATTAGGGGCTTCTGTTGCATGATTTACATATTTCGTTGCATACACTACATTGGTGCATTGTACGGATATTATATATTTCGATTTGGGCTAATTACAGTTATGCAATTCTGGAAGGATTCATGGTTATATTAAGGACATACAATACATTGGATAAATACATTAGGAACATACATTACTTCATTAGAGACTTGCATTACATTATTTACATATATTACGACGCATACACTACATTTGCTACATTGTACGAATTAGACATACAATACATTGGATAAATACATTAGGAACATACATTACTTCATTAGAGACTTGCATTACATTATTTACATATATTACGATGCATACACTACATTTGGTACATTGTACGAATTTATGCATCTCGATCTTGTGCAGTTAATACTTTTCAAGTGCTGATGCACTTGTGTATTACCATAAAGTACATGGTTTAACAGAAAAGTCAGCCTATAACACAAGCCAATGGCGATTGTTCATCGGTAGTTTAAAGCGGAGCTTAAAATGTGTCCTGCTCCACAATGGAAATTTCGTCCGTGCAGTTCCAATAGGCCATTCAATTTATTTCTGTGAAGAATGTGAAAGTATATACAGAGCCACGATTGTTGCAATACCACAAGCATCAATAGATCATGTGTGTTGAAATTAAAATTATCTGATTTCACCTTGCTAGCAATGCGGTTATACGAAGTATCCATGTTTTTTGTGCATATGAGAGAGACCGCACCCAATGCTTCTGAGAAGCATTGGATGCGGTCGAGTTGGCCCCCAAGATCTGACCTGAAACTGATGACCAAACATTCTATCAGCCACTTATCAACAGAGAGAATATTCCATTTCCACCTCTGCATATTAAACTGGATCTCATGAAGCAATTTGTTAAAGCATTACCAATTGAAGAAGACTGTGTCAAGTATCTCATTTCGGCATTTCCTTATCTGTCATTTGAAAAGATAAAAGCGGTTGTGTTTGATAGGCCAAAATTCGGCAGTTCCTTGAAGATTTTGGTTTTTGGTTTCATTAGATTACGGCAAAGCACTCGAGGGCTATCTGCCTTAGGGGAGGGATGCCTTCGTGGAGGACTTTCTAAGGGAAACTGGCTCGTATACACGTTACACATGGGGAAAACCACGAAAACGCCCATGCAGCCAGCCCGTTCGCGTTATTCGAACCTCGGACCGAACTACCAGAACAGTTCCTTGAAGAAGAACTTAAAGATGAGCAATGTCAGAACTTCAAAAGAATACTTGGTTGGCATTCAAAATCATTGTCAAAGATTTTTTTGGGGAATATTTAAGTACAGAATTATAGCGAAATTGTCCAACAGCTTTGGGAAAGCGTCAAAAGGCTTGTTTGCAACATCAGCATCGAATTGCATTGTTTACCTACACGTCTTGAGAACTTCCCAAAACATCTTGGTGCAATCAATGATGAGTACGGTGTACGAAAATAAACCTCTCCCCGTAGGGAGAAATCGTCCTGCTGTAGGATCAGAATAAGAACCGTGTATATTGAAACTTAGCACGTCTGATTTGGGTGATCCTTAGTCGAGATGGAAAAATAAGAATTGCACTTGTAAAATCCACTAGATCTGAGTTCTTGAGACCACTACAGAGATTGTTTAGGATGGAATTGAATAATGTAATAGATAATACTCAAGATGATCTACTTCCTTTCGCCACCAGTAGTGGCAGAGTTGTGAAACCATGAATAATGTAATTAATGTATTTGAGTTACTCCGATTTAATTTCTTGTACTGTATTATTTGTATTAATTTTCCTTAATATTAATTTTGTTTTTCGAGTAATGAGATTGAAGTATTACATATTTCGTTTTGTTCTATAATTCTAATTTGTATTGATATATGTTTTATGTTTTGAACGCGTAGCCACGCACTCGAAAAGTGGGAACAATGTAGTAACCAGAATAAATTGAACTGTTACAAGGATCACGTGCGCAGATTCATTACGTCTACGCATTCTGTTCTGTTTTACAAATAGTTGCATTTAAAAATTTGTAGAAAAAGAAATGGCATGCAAAATAAATTTCGTTTTTTTAAAAAGTGTCGTCTCAATTTTATGGACTTGATAATATTTTCTTAAACAACACTTTGTAATGTTCTATGCTGCATTTATTTAATACTATGTTTTTTCTTTCGTTTTTATCAAGTACTGTGGCATTGATTTACATCTCAGTCCTTTTAAAATTTGTTTCTCATTTGTATTCTTGTAGTCCTAGTGTTATTACTCTCATCTTCATAAAGTTTATTTTCAGGAATTATTCGAGAAGATCTTTTTGTTTTCATTTTGTTCTTCATAGCGAGGCTTTCATGCCAGAGCATACGATTGACCTTCATCTCATCCAACTAATATTGACATCTTTAGCTCGCTGTATCTCAGAAATAACACAGTAGTATGTGTTGCACCGTGTGCCCTCTAAGCTAATCAGAGTCTCGCTCTGTAAATTATTCTTCTAGGAAAACTTGAAAGAAAAACTTCAAATGTAAACTCCAGAACATCTATGAATGGAATGGAATCCAGAAGGCAATTGCTCTACCGTATCAAGAACTAAGGACACTTTTGCAAATCTTTGAATTAAGCTTCAGAAATATGTGTAACAAGATTGTGTACCATATGATATAAAATAAAATGATATGATTCGGTCGCATTGCCTACGCATTATTTAAGTTATCATCTTGCGGCAAGTACACTAGCATGTGATCACCCAAATAGAAGAGGTAATGAGCACTTCTGCATTCGTAATGACAAATGGTACTGTGCTCCATCTTTCGGACGATAAAAGTACATAGTAAATTTCTACTTTGTAAATTCAATTCTTTATTGGGGAACCGCTTTTACGAACTCTAGAATAAACTGGTTATAATATAGAATTTAAAAACAGTTTTAAAATTTATTCCTGTGCAAACTCAACATTTAAAATACTGAAAATAAACTGTTTCATGGACGATAATTTTATTTTCTTTCATGATTGCTGTGAAACTCGTTCTCGGATATTATGAAGTATTTAACTAACATGAATGAATAATTAGCAGAAGAAGAAACAAACACAATAATAAATGACAATAGTTCCATTCTAGGAATGCTATTGAAATTTGCTAGGAACGCAAAGCATCACTTATTATAAAGGAATGTCTGGCACTATCCTAAAGGCAAGAATTTTCATTTCTTAGCATATATTTCTCTAGTCTGTTTTTTGAATGATTTAATAGCAATAAATATCCTTTATGCCACTTTGCTTCTAAATATCCAATCCTACTGTATACGCTTAACGGAAAGAAACCTTCCATTTTAATTGTTCAATGTTATCTTTCTCACTGCAACCGAAACCGAGAGGGGGAAAAATAAAGAGAGAATTTGTTCTTTTGTTACGGTGAGTAATTTTGTACAAACATTGGCAGGAAAAGCTCATTCAAATGTTTTTCATTGCGTTTTCCCATCCCCTTTTCTAGGGCTAAGGATGTTTTTTTAAGAGGTGGTGGCAAATGTAGATAAAACCTTCTGCGGCAGTAAATTCCAATAATGAGGATTTGTACGCTTCGTATTTTTAGGGGGGTTTCAGTGTCCCTCGTCAAAGAAATGGTAAGAGCTAGAAGAAATTGTTCCGTTGTGAGAAAACGGAACTGTTTAATTTCTCTGTGAAGTGATGTGTGAGGAGGTTGAATTTGTCAGCCCTAATACGATGTGACTCCTGAGGAAAAAAGATGAAACAAATTTACGTAATATTTTGTTTTACGTAATATTTTGTTTATTAAAAAACTTGAATAGATGTCCTCAAGCACCATTAGTAACAAAAGTGCAATTGTATGGATCTAATCTATTTTAAATGGTAATTTCTAGATCCGTGAAGACATCAGATGACTTATCGCCCGTTTCTTCAGTGAGTAATTCTTACTCAGTAAAATAATTTGAATACAGAAGAATGTTTAAACCTCATTAATTTAAATAAACCTGTATCTATAAATTTAAATAAACCTGTTATAGACTTAAATATTTTTGGAAGCAGGCAAGATTAAAAATTAACATCGCCTTTGCCAGGAATCGAACCGCTGACATCTTAATTACGCGCTGAGCGTGCAGACCACTACACTACGAAGGCTCGCTAAGAAGGCGGGAGAAATACCTTATATACTCTCCCTTTTAAAGGGCTACTGAATTTTGTTAGGGGACCTAATCGCCAAATCCTGGGGAGGAGAATCGTCACCTAACACCCTTTTAGTTCGAACGCCACTGTAGAGACATTGTGTATTTTTAAAAGCAGGCAAGATGAGAAATTAGCAGCGCCTTCGCGGGGAATCGAACCGCTGACCTCTTAATTACGCGCTGAGCGTGCAGACCACTACACTACGAAGGCTCGTTAAGAAGGCGGGAGAAATACCTTATAAATCTTTCAATTATTTCATCAGCCCAACAGTTACACAACTTGTTTGATAATAGAAAACAAACTCTGTAGTTTGCGGGGTAGTAAAAAGATGGAAATTCAAATCTTAAAATTTTGTTGTGTAGCGAATTTAATTTAATTAAGTGATTCATAAAAATCAAAATTTTAATTTGTAATTATTCAAAATTTGAGCTACACAAGTTTGGTTATATTCTTTTTTGGCCTATTAATTCTAGTGTAATATATTTTGGCTTTCCGAGTTTACGCGAACTGCGTCGTCAATCTTGTACACGCAAACAATGGATAGGTGATTTTTTCACGTAATATACTCAGTTTTTCATGTCAAAAATTAATTTGATTTCTTAGTATTTAATATCATTAGTTGCAGAAAAATTAGCTCTTTAATTTGACATATCTTTCGTTTTTCTAACTTTAATTGCATTTCAGTTATGAGCTTTAATTGGTAAATTTTTCTTCGTTTGCTTGTGATTTAGTTAAAGGGGGATGAAATGCCCTCTTTCCGGTTGAAAGGTCACTTTTTGCGAGTTTCAGCGTTCTTTCGTTGGGACCCCTTGCAGGGTTGTTGAAATTCCTAATTTTTCCCTGCCACAGGTGGTGTTTATTTGGCGAGGGTTTGGCGACCTAGAATTTCCGTTGAGGTTTCAAAGTAGTGGATTTGGCGATTTTGATAACATGAGGGTATGCTGTTGTTGCAAAAATTTTAACTTTTGGCGAAGAGTGGGTTGTGCCAACTTGGCAGTCCGGCGTCCTCCCTTTTAACGGGATGTTTTGAGGGACAAGGTGACTTTTTTTGCACTTTTGACTTACCATCGGACGCTCTACTCGCCGGCAGATGATTTTTTTCGGAAGATGCATTTTTCCACCTTTGGATCTACGGGCTTCTTGCCCTTGAGTTTTGAACGAGGGACTTAGTTTTATGCATCATGTCCTCGACCAAATTATAGTCTCATCAGTTTTTTTTTTTTTTTTTTTTTTTTTTTTTGTGTGTGTGTGTGTGTTTGAATATTTAAGTTACTCAAAAGATAAATAATATAGAAAATGCAACGAAAGGTGATGCCTGGTATTTGTGCCGTTAAGAAGAAAATTTCAGTTTCTCCTCCACGAATAGAGACTTCATCTGTCTCGATGTTTCTATCGCGCCTTTAAGAATTATTTTCCACTATCCAAGAAATTCCTTCACTGCTAGCTCCGGGGTCGCTACAACAGAATGCATCACTTGGCTTGAGTCTACTCCTCGTTGCGTCTACGACCTGTGAGGATGGATTCGTCGATTCCACTAACCGATTTGCTGATGTAACTTCAGAATTCTTTTCTTTGCTGAACGACTCGTCACTTCAATATTGGATAGTAAATCAACTATCATAAGGACTTGGAACCTCCATAGTGCATCCTAAATCAACTAGAAACTTCTCGGCTCCATTGAAAATTCATCTACATATGAACTCTTCTCCCTTTCCACCACGCTTGGCAGCCGTCCTCCTTGGCATCTATGATAATTCTTTTCCATATGAGGGTTTTCTCCTCCTCCTATTCACTTGCCTCCTGTGATTACTCAGATAAGTTTTTTATTGTTTTCTTTTATTTGTTAGTCTGATGTTAAAAAAAAATTCTGCAGTTAATAGTGATTGAAATAACTTAATTAGTTGAATTAAAATATTGTAGTTGAGTAAATTAACCTAATTCTAATGAAATCATTTTGTTTGTCCATAAAGTAAATTATTAGATTGGCTAAGGAAATATATCCTTATTTAAATTATTTAATTGAAACAGTGAATGTAACTTAGTTAGATTGGTTAAGGAAATATATTCTTCATTAAATTATTTAATTGAACTTGTGAATTTCTTTCATGGTGAAGATTGATTGGTAAAGGTGTCATTATTTGAGCTTCTTTGCTCCTCTTAGGGACTAAATTGCTTGTAGGATGTAATAGCCTGATTTTAATTAACATTTTACCCGGTTAAATCATTCTTTTTGAAAATAGAAAGTTACTATGTGCAATAACCTGAATTACATTGGTATTGATTATTCTGTGTGAAATGCTTCTTTTTTTTTTTTTTTTTTTTTTTTTTTTTTTGAAAGTGTAACTTGTTAATTATTCTTTTTTCTCCCCAGGGATGAAATGCTTCTTTTTTTTTTTTTTTTTTTGGAAAGTGTAACTTGTTAATTATTCTTTTTTCTCCCCAGGGAGGGTATTGTTAATTTATCCAAAGTTTTATCTGATTATGTTTACCTGAATGTAATAGAAATAATAGTTTGATATTATTGAGTCTAAGATAAAAGTAATATTACTCTGTAGGGATATGCATTTGTAGAAAGCAATATTTTACAGTTCAGCTTGAATATAATTTGCTTACTAAGTTAATTATGCATTGTGTAATCATCAATATGTTACAGTTCTGATTGAATATAAATTGCTTTCAAATTAATGGATTAAGTAATTCTTGAAGAATTTAACAAATAGGCTCACTTTCTAGATTAGTCAATGTTTATTTATTTATTTATTTATTTATTTATTTTTTTGTGTGTGTGTGTGTGTGTGCTCATGATTTTCACCTACTCTTTCTCAAATTGATTTCAGGGTTAATCCGAAAACACAACGCAAATGTACAGGTCTTATTGATATTAGTATATTACTGTTGTTAGAAAATTTTAAATGTTTTGTCAACTGAGTAGGAAACCTTTTAGGTACCTACCTTACCTTTTAAAACCATAGCAATTTTTGGTGCCGTGACCAGGATAGATATAACAATTTGAGAATTTACCCTCCACACTTTGCGTCTATTATTACTCGGAAGATTTGAGCACATAAAGCTAGACTCTTCCTCTTTAATTGTTCGAAACAGCGTTTTTTGTTTTTGTTTTGTTTTGTTTTCCTTTGTAGACAACACACAGCCATCTTACGTCCCATGTTATGCTATGTCTGCTGTTCCTGTGCATACTCATGCCTCGCTAATCGAAAGCAATACAGACTGCACAAACTATAGTTCTATTCTGGTATTAATATTCTATACATCGCCAATTAATTGTTTCATTCGTGCATCTAAGTTTGTTAATAACTGATATGTCGTGCATTTAACACAGCTAAGGCGTTTAATTACACTATCCTCTATTTAGGCAGTTTTATTAAAAAATCATAAGTTAGAACAGCTGTAAAATCTTTGACAAGTATCATCAGGAGTATACTCCAAAAAAGAAGGTAACATTATAAAGTATTTCTCCCGCCTTCTTGGCATGCCTTCGTGTTTTGATGGTTCTGCACGCTGGGTGCGTATTCCAGAGGTCCGTGGTTCGATTCCCGGCGAAGGCTCGGAATCATTTTTCATCTCTCCGGCTTTTCCAGTTAACCTAATGTCTCTACAACATGGGTTAAAAAGAAAATCTTAGACTCAAGCACAACGCAAGTATAATTTTTTTTAAGGTGCATGCATGAAAACATAGGTAGAATCCTCTCTCGCAAATATATCGTTTGGCGCTCATTTGTTTTTGATGTTGCCGAGTTTGATTATGCAAAAGTGATACTAATCGAATGCAATTTCACTTGTATTTCTCTTAAGTTACATTTTGCGTTATTGCGTTTTGTACTTAATAGTTTTAATATTTCCCCCTAGGCTAATTAAGCCCTTTGATAATAAACCAAATTCGAAATTCAGGGGTCCAGGTTCCCATGTTCTGGTGGAAAATTACGTTTTTCAAAATTTGATGACTCAATTTGCCATCGTTTTTCCACACTGCGAGAAACATACATAGTTCATTATTCGTTTCGTTAAATGTTAAATATAATACAGGGTGATAATATTTGGTGGCAAGAATTTGAATAGTGAAACTAACATTTATAGTGAAACAACGCAAAATGCCGTTTCGAGACTAATAGCCGTCCTGGGCTACCACTCTTTGGACAAAAAGGACTTTTTAAGTTACACACTTTTAGTAAATGTACTAAACTTCTAAAAGTTACTTTTTATTTATCAGTCAAAACTAACAAGAAGAAATTTAAATAAATTGAATATAATCATACTTATATATATGTCATTTCTATATTATTAATTCTACTGTTCCTAAAATTCTCCGAGTGTCCCAATACAAGGCTTTTATGAGTGCCTTATCACTATATTTTTAATTATATATGTAGTATTTACTTTTAAAAAACATGGTAGAGAACATTTAAAGTATAATTACTGCTTTATTTTACTAATATTAAATACATGAAAAGTAAGATAAATAAAGGATATTTAAAGTTAATTGTGAAGTTCCTTCCCCTGATGAAAGACGAAGAACGGAAGGACCTACCCCGGAAAAACCGGTCGATGCAGGCTGGTGGGGGGGAAGAAAGACTGGACTGGTTGGCACTTGGAGTCGGACCGGCAAGCATGCCATGTGAGAGTATAGAGAACTGAAACATGTTTTAATTTCTTTTGCGCGCCTTATATATATATATATATATATATATATATATATATATATATTGTATATAGTTTATTTTACAGTGTATTCGTTGTATGGTGTATCAATAGTGCAGTATGTGTGATAAATTAGTGAAGAAAATGTCAAAGCGGACAAGTGTTATTTTCCCATTATGGTAAGTTCACACAGAAGAACCCACCTCTTGTTTGAACGAGCGCGAGGCATGACAAATGGCGCACTCCGACAGAATAGTGGGAAAAAGGAAATCACCAAAAATACGAAGGGAATAAGATCGTAAAAAGTGATTTGAGTTAACGTGGTTTAAATGAAGGAAATAATTCACTAAAGCAAGGAAGATGACAAAAAATGGTCATGATAGACGGAAAGTGGCACGCGTAAGCCTACACGTGCAAATAAACGAAAGGGTGTATGAAACCTCGTCGTGTGAAAAGTGATTAACCAAGGTGTGGTAAAAGCGATCATCAGTATTACCGTGGTGATATTATGAATTAAAATGTTCGTGCAGTGTGGTGAAACCAGTGTGTAGTAAAAGTGATCATCAGTATTACCGTGGTGATATTATTAAGGGAAGTGTTATGCAGTGCGATGAGGAAATTGTACGGAATGGAGCACAACTCGTCATTTTCTACTATCGGGATCAAAGGTTCTCTGAATTTCTTGGGAAGCACAATATATAAATGAAGAGAGCTCCCTCCCTATAATTACTATACTAACGGAGAAAATTAAAATTGTGTTAATGTCGGTTAATAATATGATGAGAATGCCAGGTATTAAAACCAGTAGACACTTAGAAAGTATATTTTATATGCAAATAAGAAATTATGATTAATTTTGTTATTAAGGAGATAATGTATGCTAAATGAATGTTAAAATAGTTCAAAAATATGTCAGCAGTAATTTCGAAATATTTAATTGTGTGCTAATGTTAATAATTAAAGTAGAAATGATTATCTATTTTTGTTGTTGCTGTGTTTTGACAAAATGTTTTAATCATTAAAGTTAATAGTTTGATTAAAAATTAATTAGTTTAATGATTTGAGAACAATAAGTAAATATGTTTGTTTCATTTACAGAATATGTAAAGTATTACGGCGTAAGGCCAAAGTATTCAGAACAATTTTTTTGTACTAATTCAAAAGCTAATATAATTTTTGGTACTTATGTGTTAACAATATATGGTGAAATATATGTTAATAGTGTAATATGAGAAACGTATTCATGATTGTGTTCACTAATGATAATGTTTGCTAAATGAATAATGGTAGTATTCAGTAGTAGTGAAATATGTATGTTTGCCTGTAAAATTAAGTGTTATTTATGTGTTGTATGGGTAAAGCTGTAAAACGAAATATCAGAAGTTAGTATGGGTCCTAAAAGGAGAAATAGGGTGTCAGAAGAATCTGATGAAATTATTAAGAACATGCAGGCTCAAATTAAGTTAAAGGAAATGGAGCTGCAGTTAGAAAAGTGTAAGTTAGAGGCAGATGCGGCTAAAGACCGATTAAAAGAGATGGAATTTCGGGAAAGACAATTAGAGAGAGAACATGAGATAAAAATTAAAGAACTAGAAATTCAGTAGGAAAATAGATAAAAGAGGAAGTAAATCGGGCTCGGAGGATGAAGAAGTTTCAGATGCTGAGAGCAAGGGAAATGATTTCTTGAAACATTTAAAAATAATGAAAGGAGTTATGATTGACCCGCCATCTAAAGCTGAGGAATGGCCATTTTTCTTCCATCACGCAGAAATGATGTTTAATCTCTATAAAATTCCTGAAGAACATAAGGGGGAAATTATTTTGCAGAGTTTAAAAACTAAAGTTAAAAGTTTGATTTCAACTCTGGGTGAAAGGGATTTGGATAATTATATTAAGATTAAAGATACAGTATTAAAAGAATTCCAGATTACCCCATTGCAACATAAAAAGAATTTAGAAAAATGTGTAAAAGGATATGAGGAAACGTATACTCAGCAAATAGCGAGGGTTGAGGCAGCACTTGATTTCTACTTAGAATCCAGAAAAGTTAAGACTTTTGATAAATTAAGAAAACTATTGATTGTCGATCAAGTAAAAGATCAATTACCCGCAAATGTTAAGGCGCATATTCTGTTAAAAGAGGTAGAAAACTGGTTATCTCCGTCAGAGCTTGCAAATGATTTGGATAATTACGTTGCAGCAATGCCTAGACATTACAATACGAGTGCTCAGGAAGTAAATAAAGTGGGACCAAAACAGGAACCGATAAGACAAGGGGAGAAATTAGGACGACCAATTAAGAGTAAGGGGAATTTCAGTTCTGATTACAGGGTTGATAAGGAGAAGTACAAAGGGGTAGAAACTTAAGAACCTCAAGGAATGATGCAGGCAAATAAGAAAGTTCTAAAATGTTTTTAGTGTCAGGGTGAAGGACACATAAAGCGTTTTGTCCAGCAATAAACCTGATAGCGAAACCCAAGAGAGGAAGCGAAAATGAGGATACGGATGAGGTGGAAGCAAAAGGATTAAATAAAATATGCGTAGGGTTGAAGTTAGCTAACTATGCAGAAGAAATTCCGTTAACTAGGGCAAGTGGGGAATTACCTAGGATAGAGCTGCAGATAGGCAACGTAAATTCAAAGGAGTGATTGATAGAGGGGCAGAAGTTACTGTAATCCGGAAATCGGTAGTTCCACAGAAATATTTGGAGTCTGGAGGGAAGATATGGTTACAACCCTCCGTAGGACCCCAGGTAGAAGCCCAATTAGTTACAGTACCTATCAGTATCTGGTCAGGAGAAGAGGAGGTACAGCCTCATGCACCAGTAGTGCATAATTTGAACGAGGAAGCGCTGGTGACACCTCGAGATTTTAGACTTCTCAGGGAATAAGGAGATATTTATTGGGGAGAAAATAAGGAAGAAAAACTAGTATTGTGGGTTGGTCAGGTATCGAGTAACTTGGACGGAAAAGAATCGACCGAAAAAGCCAGTCACGAGGTCGAAGGTGAAACGGAAATAGCTCGTACTACACCGTTGGTAAGGAGTAAAGATGAGGGGAAAGTAGAAGTGTGGGGCAGTGAGCAAGTGTCAGCTGATAACCCACCCTTATCGCAAACTCAACGTTTTAGACAGAAGCAAGCGGAATGTATTTCGCTGAAAAGCGCGTTCATCGATGCACGTAATAACAAGAATGGGTATTGGCTAGAGTCAGGAATTTTGTACCATACGGGAAGTGTCAATGGGCAGCGATGTAGTCAGTTAGTTGTTCCTCAAAGCCGCAGGAGAGAAATTGTGATGTTGGTTCACGAAAGCTTACAAGTGGGGCACTTCGCAGCAAAGAAGACGGCGGAAAGGATTAAAATGTCGTTTTGGTGGGAAGGATTATCAAAGGAGGTGCGAAAGCGGTGTGAAGCTTGCAAGGAATGCCAGCTACGAAGGAAAGGTAAAGTGAAGGATAGGACTCCAATTACAGCAGTAGGGAGGCCAGAACTTCCATTTCAAGTGGTTAATGCGGACGTTTTAGGGCCGATTGAGCCTAAATCTTCAAGAGGGCACCAGTATGTGTTATGTGTTGTTGATCAACATAGCAGATGGCCGGAGGCAATTCCACTAAAGGCGGTAACAGCGAAGGCTACATGTGACGCCTTTATTGACATTTTCATGCGAACAGGAGTTCCGAGAATGATAGCCATGGATAACGGAACGAACTTTAAGGCTAAGCTAACACAAGAATTTTTAAGTAAGTTAAGGGCCTCGCCAAAATTTTCTACGCCAGGGTATCTGCAGTCAAACGAGCTAGTGGAAAAGTGGATAGGAACAATGAAGCCAATGTTGCATCACGCGATAAATACTCAAGGAAGAAACTGGGATAAGCAGTTACCATATTTGTTATGGGCTTATAGGGAGATACCGAAATCAACTACCGGAGTCTCACCATTTTTGCTGATGTATGGTAGAGTGCCAGTGGGGCCACTGGCGATACTTAAATCAAGTTGGGTAGATGAAACGGTATTACCACAAGGAGTTGGGGTATCAGTAACTGAATATTTAATTTCTCTTCGAAATAGGTTACAGGAGGCAGAGAAATTCGCTAAAGAAAATTCGGAAGCTAAACAGCAAAAATATGTTCATCATCATAATTTGAGGTCTAAGGAAAATGAATTCAAGATAGGAGATGAGGTAGTAGTACTGATACCAACGTCAACAAATAAAGTTTGCTCGAAATGGACAGTACCTGGAGAAATAGTTGCGAAAAAGTCTCCACATTCATATTTGGTAAAATTGCCAGATGAAACTGTTAGAAATTTGCATCAAAATAAGTTATGGAAATATATACAGCCTATAAATGCAGTAGGGATAATCTATGAAGCTGACACAGAATTTGGAGAGGTGCAGCACGCGCCTATTCAAAGAAACCCTAAAGTAGACAAACTTTTAGATAGGATCTGTGTTTCAGAGGAATGGAAACATTTAGATAGATCACAAAGGGATCAGTTGAGCAGATTAATCAAATCTTTCCATGTAGTGTTTGACGGGGAGATTAAATGTGCGAAGGTAGGATCCCACAGTATCAGGTTAAAAACGGAAGTTGAAAGAAAGCAACCTCATATTTATGAGGTACCTGAGGCGTTGAAGCCACTGGTGGAAAAACAAATTGCTGGTTTGTTAGAAAAAGGTTTAATTGAACCTTCCATAGCAGAGATTGCTTACCCTATTGTGTGTGTTGCGAAACGGGACGGAAGCATACGTTTATGTTGTGATTATCGAGGGCTTAATCCGGAAAGTCAGATTATCCCATTTCCTATGCAAAACGCAGAAGAGCTTCGGTATAAGGCAGAGGCAGCACGTTATTTGTCTACGCTAGATATTCTTAAGGGGTATTGGGAAATCCCTATGGAGAAGGAAAGTAGACATCTGACGAGTTTTGTTTCTCCGAAGGGTCAGTATCAGTAGAAAGTGATGCCGTTCGGTTTGTCAGGTGCTGCCGCAACTTTCCAAAGAGTTATGAACCAAGCTCATAGACCACATAGTGATTATGCTGAAAGTTTCATCGATGATATAATTGTCTATTCGTCAACGTGGGAAGAACATCTTAAACATTTAAGAGCCGTACTCAGTACTTTACAGACATTGAACTTTACGGCTAATTTAGAGAAATGCTCTTTTGGCAAGTCGGAGGTAAAGTATTTAGGTCTCATAGTAGGTTCGGGCAGACATGGCCCAGATCCAGAGAAATTGCAGGTCATTAAAAATTTGAAGCCATCTAGAACCAAAAAGGCATTAAGATCAGTTTTGGGGTTATATAATTACTATCGAGAGTATGTTCCGAATTATGCAAAAATAGCTAGGCCGTTAACTGATCTCACGAGAAAATCTATACCTAATGATATACCTTGGGGGTCTAAAGCCGAGAAGGCATTCAAAGAATTAAAGGATGCATTGTGCACGGCATCTTCTTTATATTAGCCGGATATACGGAAACCTTTTGAAATTAGCACAGACGCCTCACTAATAGGTATTGGAGCGTGTTTACTTCAACGAGATGAGTATGGGAAAGCTAGACCGATAACATTTGCTAGCCAGAAATTAACTAGCGCTCAGTCTAAATGGAACACTATAGAAAGAGAAGCGTATGCAATTATTTGGGCTCTCGACAAGTTCGAAACTTGGACATACGGAAATAAAATTTTGTTGCATACAGACCATAACCCGTTAAAGTACTTAACTGAAGGGATACCCCGGAATGCTAGATTACAGAGATGGGCATTAGCTCTATATCACTTCCAAGTCACTGTAATGCATAAACCAGGAGCTAAAAACTCCGATGCAGACGCATTGTCGAGGATCCCTCACGAATGTGTAAGTGACCAATAATGTGAACTAAATTGGAAAAAAAAGAAACTAATGTGGGTATCATATTTATTTTATTTTATTTTATTTTATTTTATTTTACTTATTTTTATTTTTTTTTGTGTGTGTGTGTGTTTGTTTATTATTGTAACACTAGAAAGGATAATGTTCAAGGCTAGTATGGCAAAAAGTATATGGATATTGTAATTTTCATTTATTATTTTTTTTTGTATTATTGTGGTTACTCTAGAAAAAATTGTGTTATTAGGGTATATTAGTAAAAGAATTATTCATTACAGAAGTGTCAGAGAGTTGATAATTGCAATGTTTTGTTTGTATTGCTATAGAAATTTGGACATGTGCAGTTTTTATGTTTATATGTGTTTAGTGTTCTTTTTGTGTTAGTGTTCATAACTGTAGCATGACCCTTTTTTTTTTTTTTTTTTGCTCTCTGATTTTACTGTGATTGCTTGTGCTGTGTCCCCGGAAAGAGGGACTACCTGGTAAGTGCCAAAATAATAAGGGTTTCAAATTTTTCGACTCAGTCGTAAATATTTACAAACCAGAGAGGAGGTGTGAAGTTCCTTTCCCTGATGAAAGACGAAGAACGGAAGGACCTACCCCGGAAAAGCCGGTCAAGGCAGGCTGGTGGGGGGGGGAAAGAAAGACTGGACTGGTTGGCACTTGGAATCGGACCGGCAAGCATGCCGTGTGAGAGTATAGAGAACTGAAACATGTTTTAATTTCTTTTGCGCGCCTTATATATATATATATATATATATTGTATATAGTTTATTTTGCAGTGTATTCGTTGTATGGTGTATCAATACTGCAGTATGTGTAATAAATTAGTGAAGAAAATGTCAAAGCGGACAAGTGTTATTTTCCCATTATGCTAAGTTCACACAGAAGAACCCACCTCGTGTTTGAACGAGCGCGAGGCATGACATTAATATTGCAGGTGATCTCGTTATGATAGTCATTCCAAACACTTTAGACCGGTTCACACTATTTACGTAATGACGACTCATACAGTTCTCAATGCATTCAAGAGCTCGTCTGCCCTTTTTATACAAGTAGCTATAGGCAATAGACAAGCATCGTCCGCTAACACAACAAACTTGAGCCTCCAAGGAAACCGTCTGTTTCCCACCAAGTCCCTTGTAGTCGTCTCCAGCACTTCCAACGGCCGTTTGTCTCTTTGAAAGCTGAGCTACGTCATCATGCCTTGCTGAGTGGAAGTAGAAGTGAATGGTGTAGAAGGATATACCGCTACATATATATTATTGCTGTTGTTATTTTATATTTCCAGGACCAGAGAAACCAGTATATTATTAAAGCAAAAAATTCCTGCCACTGAAATTTTAAAAAAAATTATTTTTTTTCAAACAGCACAGCAACAAAGTATTAACTTTATGATATCACCTTCCTTTTCAGCAGTGCTGTTTTGTGGTAGCGTGATATAATTTTCTTCAAAAAATGTAAATAATTCTCTTAATTCATACATAATAAATTTTTTGAGTGACCATGTCTAAAAAGTTACCATTATTTCTACAAACACAAATAAATATCCGTACTGAACATTATCGAGGTGAAATGATTACCTTCACAAAAAGCCAAAAATCGTCCGAAATCGGTGATCATCTTAGAAAGAATATATTATATTTTTATCGAGTTATAACCGTTTTAAAAGATTTTATAAACTTTAAATATTCGAATGTGTTATAAAAGATCAATATTTTCATTTAGAAGTTAAAATATATTAAGCATCGATAGGAAACCATCAATAGATTTAAGCAAAATTGACAAAATATCGTAAATAACGTCAAAGTTTGAGAATTAATTTCATTGAGAAGATCACTTTCCGATCTATTTGTTACCACAAAGATAAAAAATGTGCAATGATTTCTTCGATAAAACAAATATTTTACGAAAATAAACCCCACCAAAACGAGTTTCATTGTTAAAGAAAAAAGTGCATTTTGAAAAAAATGCTTTGAATTATAATAGTGCCATTTCAAATATATATAGTTGGAAACGTTCAAGAAAATTGATTTTACAAATGCGGATCAATATGCATTTTAGAATTATGATAGCCAGAGATGTATATATCAAATTATAGATACACTATAAAAAAGTTTACAAGTACAAAGATATGCGAGGAATAGTAATTCAGCAATCTATTATGCAACACTAGTCGAAGAGATTACTTTAGACCTTTAAGACACACAAATTTAAAAAAAAAAGAAGACAACAAAAATCAATCAATATAAATAACTGTTAATTAAATTAAAATAATAATGAACCTCTAGCGATATAAATCTTCGTATTATACTAGGACTTCCTTGAATTTATTCAAGAATAGAATTTTGTGAACCACAAAATTTATTCTTCTTAAAAACAAAGAATTTATACAATGGTGGCTATTATCTTATATCCGCTTTTGCTGCCAAAAAAACGATAAAGAATAACTTCATATTATCAATAAATGTAACCCAAATTAAATATTAACCAAGACATATTTTTGGTATTTATTCGATAAAAATATTTAATTAAACGGAAATGGTTATCTAAACAAAATAAATTTGCTTTTTTCATTCAGGTTAATTAGCTATTTATCCTGGAAGGAAAATACCTCGTAAATTTTTATTGAGAATAAAATTTTAATCAGTGTCCAAAAAGCTTATTAAATTTAGAATAATATTTAGCTTACTTCAAGAAATTCTTTATTTTCAGAACAGAAAAAGATATTAAAGAAGTTATGAAAGACAGATATTTTTCTTTATATTATTTTAAGGTTTCTGTCAACTTTCTCGATTTTCTTTATTATGTCGTCCTGTTTTCATACTTTAATTCTGCTGTCTTAATTTCATACTTTAATTGCTGTTTCAAAAGGTTTAAATGTGTGTCTCATTTTTGTGCGTCATTTGGCAGTTAGTTGAAGCTCAGAATAAAACATTAAAATAAATAAATAAAATCTGAAAGGATTCAGATTTTAACGATTGCCCAGAAGAGCTCTTTTAAAGTTTGTTGTGTTATGACTTATCTTACTAGTCTATCAGCAACATCAGAATAAGTGCACGAAACTCATCGTGGCAAGAAGAGCAAGATTACGCCTATCGTTTGGAAGAACTTTGAGCACCATAGGTGATAACTCGTAGTGACAGGGCTTCTGTCCTGGCTTCTTGGCCTCTCAGATTGAGTGCCGCCCCACACAATCAGTCTACTATGTTGCGACCCCACAGAGCAAGGGCAAACAAGGCAGTACCAGTACTGTCCCTGCAGAGCCTTTCTCTGTCCCGAGAGCCCTCAGGCCTTCTGTGAAGTCTGCTGTTATACCCGCATGGTTGAGACTGCCTAGGTACAGATCCTAACCAGTATTTCCCAGGCGTTTGCCTGAGTCAACCCCCGGGAGGGCACCATAAGTGACAGTACGACTTCGCTTAGTTCTGCCGACAATTTTGATATGATGGAGAGCAACGCAGGGGGGATCTGGTCTGAGGTGTCCCACTACTCTTCCCCTATCACCAATCTCTCTAGAGGATATTTGGCTCGACATGTATCTAAAGTGCCCCCATGCTGCAAAGACAGTAAACATTTACAAACATCCATGCCTTCTCCAGGATTCGAACCCGGGCCTTTCGTTATCGCAGTAGGCTCCCCTAACCACTATACCGTCTGGGAGGCCTTTGAAAGTTCAATATGGTCTAACAGTAGAGATTATCGATAGAGTTGGAATAGTAAAACATTTCATAAAATATTATATTAATATGCCTTTAATCTAAGACAGGAACGCTATATATCTTCTGCATATTTAAAATGTGAAAATTATGTAATATCATGCTATAAAAATATTTAATGATTTTAATTAGATTTATCATTAATTTTTAAAAATTATTTAAATCAATCAGATTAAAAAGTAAAAAAATAAAAACAAATTTTCTGTATCTATTGCATTTAAAAAGTTTAGTTTGCTAATTAATAACAGACATTGTAGAGACATTAGGATATTTTGGAAGCAGAAGACGAAAAAAATGAGCAATGCCTTTGCCGGGACTCGAAACTCGGACCTCTCAAATACGCGCCGAGTGTGATTACCATTCGCTGACCATTACACCAAAAGCACGCTAAGAGCTTCGGAACTCTCGAGTACGCGCCGAGTGTGTTAACCATTACACCACGAAGGCATACTAGAAGGCCGGAGAAATACCTTATATTAAATGTGGAAGAATAATGTGTTACGTTTTTCCAAATGACTGAAATGAAAAATGAAACGACGCATTAATGTGAAGATAACACAAAATAGTATTTCGCGACTAATAGTCCTTTTGGTCTGAAAATTAAATTAAAAATAAAAATTGGAACTTGCGAATTTTTTAATTATTTTTTTTATTTCAAAGGATTTACATAATCCAGATTAGAAACTGAAGTAAACGTTTCTTCTTCCAGTACAAAAACTGTCGTTCGTTCAAATATAGAGGTTGTTTCCAGTATGTAATGTATGGCGTTATACACGTCTTTTAGTAGTTACAATACGTCTGCATGTATTCTCATTCATATTAAAAGGTAAAACACAGTTCTAAATTATTAAGAAATGTTTTCTTTGATTTTAAATAGCTTAATTAACTAAATAATTATTGATTGATTAAACTCGAAGGAAAATTAAAGATCTTAATTTAATTGAATGGCAACATTCTGACAACTGGTTAAGTAGTGTAAGGCCGCATAGAAAATAATTTAAAGACCTTATATGTCGCACAGTGGCAACAGTTGTCAAGGCGAGCGAAAGATCTATTTATGGTAGCGTGACGTAAAATAACGTTTAAAATGTTTGGAAGAGATGTTTTTGACTGTGTTTAGCCGTCAGATTAAGAGGAAAGGTCTATTTGCACATGCACGTTATAAGTAAACTTAAAAAATATAGAAATATTATTCGTGTATGTCTGTGGCAAATCTATTAATCATGAATTATAAATATTCTGATTTCTACGAAGAGAAATTCGTTGAAACGCAGAGCAACGGTAAATACAAAACTTAGATCATGCTCCATTTACAATTAACTTTTGTTTGTGTATCAGTATGCAGTAGCCCCAGACCTTTCTGTAAAGTCGTAAAGTACAATATGCGTTGCCACTAAATTATCATATTGCACTTTTTAATCATTTATTCGAATACAAAGACATAATTTTCTCTACCTTAAATTACATCATACTTGCAGCTTTACAATCATTACAAAATCTTAATATGATAGTGAAAATTTCTGCTTCGATAAACTTGAATGCTTAAATCCACTAACAAAGTTAAGTTTTCCCCAAACCAAGAAAGCACTAAGTATTATGAGAATTAATTCTAAGTTTTACTAATAGTTATAATTTTAGTAAAACCGTAACCTATCGTTCTTGGCTCGAGTCACATATTTCTCTCAGATTGGAAAAGTATGAGAAATAGTTTCAAAGTAGGAGTTGAACTGTGGTTTGTTGGGCTAATTCGTCACACTAAGCTATTGGGCCTATTGAGGCCTAATAGGATCATTCGTCACATCACCGCTGTCTCGCTAAGAACTAGTCTCAACTGAGTCAGAGGCCACCAGCGGCCGAGCGGTAAATTCGCTGAAGACTGGTAGTTCGGTCGGAGGTTCGAATCCCGCGAACGGGCTGGCTGTATGGGCGTTTTCGTGGTTTTCCCCATGTGTAACGTGTATACGAGCCAGTTTCCCTTAGAAAGTCCTCCACGAAGGCATCCCTCCCCTTAGGCAGATAGCCCTAGTGTGCTTTGCCGTATTCTCAATACACACAATACTCAACTGAGTCAGATAGCGGCTGTGCCTTAGTAAACAGTATTGTGGGATTTTGTGTTTATTTAACACATTATTTTACATTTATCTTTACTTTTATTTCTAATTTCGTCGGCTCCCGCAAGGATGAAGATTTGTTTGCTTATATTCAAAAGAGGCTCTTGAAATTAAGAAAGAGCATTTCGCAATGAGACCTGACCTTCTCCTAACTATTTTTGTCCAGCTTCTATTTTTACATGAATCGACTTTAGCCTTAGCTAGCACTGCTCACTTGCGCGATTAGACGTTCTGAGCCAAAACTTATAATAGGACTTTGTATTGGAAATTTATATTTTAATTGCAAAAGGTTTACCTTAACTTTTATGTTGTGCTTTAATTCCGCAAGAGGCCGTGACTTATCGTGCTGCTACACAAGCCACGTTTTTTAACTGAGGAATTAAATAAGATTTGTTTTAAACATTCTTCTGAATTCTGCTTTGTTTCACCAGAAGAGTCTTCTAATCAATCCAGATTGGCCTGAGCGATAAGTCCCTGACTCTCTAACCGAGGCTAGAATTTAACAATGAAGTAGTTAGGTTCCATTCAGTATAAGAGTTTAATTTTATTCTACACCGATTAGATGTTTAGCTTGTAATTAGAGTTGCATTTTGTAAATACACTGAAATTTAGCCACAGGTAAAAGGAACCTAATCCTTTTTTACACTTTTAATACGACAACTAGTTACATATAGCAGTTTCCTACTTTTCTGTGTTCATGAAATTTCTAAAGATCGCATGTTCATATTCCATTCTGAATTAAGCAATGAGAAGCGTCTATTCTTACCAAACTTAGCATTCCTTTTAATAATGACTTTGTAGGGATTTATATTTATTTTTACTAATAATTTAAATTTTAGTTCAGACTTTCCTATAAGCCTTCATTCCCCTAATTGTCAATTATAGTTAAACTTGGTAACGCGCGTGCAAGAATGCAAATTCTACTTTGAGGAGGAAAGTTTAAATACCGAGTGTTTAGAAGGAGAGTTAGAAAGTTGGGCCCTAGCTGCCGTTTCTGCCATAGGTACGTTTGCTGATTGCTGGTTCAAGTGGCTTAATTGCATTTACCTGCTGCCACTAGTTTTAGAAGGGGGTTGAAGTTCGGGATTTCGCTGAGCCCTGTAGTCTAGTTACTATATCGTTTGTTAATATCTTCAAATTTTTAGTTTCTATTCTCTGATTTTCAGTTACCGCCCAAGTGGAGGCGAAGTTTGTTAGCGTCAAGCAGACGCATTGTAAATTTTAGAGAGTTAATAAAGGGTTTGAACTCTTCTCTTGTGCAGTTCCTAGTACTCCAATTAAACAGACAGAAGTTAACCCACCTGTCACTACAGCTTATTTTCATTTCTCAGCATTGTAAATGGTTATTGATATTTCCTTAATTTTATTCATAGAATATTCTTTGAACTGATACTCTGAGCAGAAATCTTTTTATATAGATGCCCTAGAATTTCAAAGTGCCAAAAATTGATTGTTCTCTTCCGCATCTTATCAAATTTTGTATCAGTATGTTTTCTGTAATTTTTTGTTTATTGTTTTTTACTGACAATGTGAAATCTGATCGAATCTTGATATCTTGGCAGGTAATTTCAGTAGTACTGAAATCTATACTACCTTTGCAATTTACCTGATAATTTTTTATGCTTTACATAAAATCATGAGTAAGATATAATAATGAAAAAACATTTATTTGACGTCTAAAAGAATGATTTGATAAAATTAATCATTTCCTAATCCGACATTTCCCATCAAATTAAAAACCGTAAAAAAAGGTACGTTGAAAGCTTTTCATTACCAAGACATTTTTAACGTAGATGAACAAAGAAGTTACACTTATGAACAGGGAAAAATTAAAACTTATTTCTTAACTTAGATCGTATTATTGAGAAAAAAATATCAGAACGTTACGGATGTTTTAATTAATTTTACTCCCCCCCCGACATAAAAACGTGCACGCTATTACAACGGATAAAAACTTGACATGAATTAAAACCCTTATTCTGATTGTATGACGGAGAGTTTTTTATCATTATTTTTCTTGCGTATAAGATTGAATAATTTTGCAATTAAAGGATCTAAGTTCACGCCGCTTTTAATGTTAACGACATAGATCATTGATATTCTAACTGATTAAAATTGACTATATTACATATATAGCACGACATACGGTAAGTGGCTATGCTTTATATATTTAAATTCTTTTCTGTTATTGTTTCTGTTTTGAAAATCTAAACATCAAGTCTGTTCGTTTGTAACTCTGCAAAATCAAGTACGTATATGAGGTAAAATCCAGCTTCCTGTTGTTATGGGTAATCGTGAAAACTACGAGGAAAGGTCTAACAGAGTGGGTCTCAGTCTGTGTTGTCTCATACACCTCTTTCACCATTGCCAGAATTGCTTTTTGAAAAGGGGACCGTACTCTCTTTCTCAAAAAAAAATTCTTGAAATATACTTGTGTATATTTGTCTTGATATGGACTTTTTTTTATATTTTGTATAAATTAAACAACAAAATGTCTAGAGAATATTGATAAGTACAAAGATTTGAATAAAGGAGCTTTTTTATATTAATAAACTAAAATTAAATACTCTACAGTTAAATAAAAGACTGACAGCATTCCACCTGTAGCTCTGAATCCCTCACCCTACCCCTTTAGATGGAATTTGTCCTGGATGAGAACCCTGATCTAACATTAGAATAAAGATAAGAAATCAAAACTAAGTAATTCAGTTGCAGTGGATATATGTCGTGCCATTAAGCTAGAAGTGACAAAGAAACGGGTTTTTTAGGTTGCAAAAAAATTTGAATCAAATAAATATAATACTTTATGTTAAATTGAACTTTCCTCAGCTGGTGCCAGACTAAAATAAATAAAAAAAAAAAAAAAACTTTTGTAGGAAACTAGATGATTGAGCTAAATCCGCATTAATGAATACAAACGTGTTTTTAAAAATGAATCAGCTCAAGTTCAAATTTGTTATGTACTATATCATTACAAATGTCCACGAAAACGCTTTGTCTTCTTGTGCCGTGAGAACGAGCCATAACATGGCAGAGCAACAGTTAATAAACGTCTAGAAACGTTTATCACAGAAACCCTAGGTGATAAATGTCCTACGTATTCGCATGCCTCGGTGGTCTGGAATATCTAAAATTGCAAACGTATGAGAATATGTTATAAAATTATTGTCTGGTAATATTTCCAGTAGACAAAAACCATACAGAATCCCACAAGCACTGGAAACCGAAGTAGCTCACCAAAACGAAGAATGTTTTAAACAAAGATTCATAATACCATTATAATGTAAGTACGTTCAACCAGATAATTCTCAGATAAAACATGATGCGTTTTCTGTGTCGAACGTAATAATTTATTTTTCAAAGCAGCAAAATCTAAATTATTGCAAAATTTGGATCTTTTTAAAAATACAGTCTTATAGCCTCAGCATCATTGGTTAAGTTATAAGGTTTACTATTATTTTTCGTTAACTAGTTATGTTTTGGATCTTTGCAATCACTTTTCCTTTCTTCACCGTTTATTTCATCTACGAAGAAGCTTTGTGAGGTAAAATGCTGCCCTTCGGAGATGTCATGAAAGTAGTTCCAAAAAACATGAAATTTCGTTCGAGCAGCTCATTCGCAACACTGCTTTTCCAAGGCACTATTAGAAATGCTGAAGATTCTGTCCTTATTTTGCATATTAAAGCACAATGGCTCAATATTGTTAAAGCTCTTGCAAGATTCGTAAATTTATTTGAAAAAAAAAAATATCTCGGTACTAAAAATCAAAATTTCATTGAATTAGCGGACTTTTTTGGCTGATATATTTAGGCTTTCTAGCAGACATAATTTGGAAATTCAATTATTTAAACTTAGAGATGAAGATAAACAACAAACAAATAGCTTCAAAGATTGGATCTCTTAAGTAGTTTAAATCAAAACTAGTTTTGTGGATATCACATCTGCAGATGATACCAAGCCAATGACTACCGGTTTCAACAATCCTTTTACTCGCGAAATAAATGTAACCAAAGTAAGCCGTATCCATTGCAGAGATTTTTTTAGCAAGAATGGAAGAAATAGAGCTAGAAATTTTGGATCTTCAAAATGACAGTAATACGGATCTCGACTTACAGATGAATATATTGATGATTGCTTGCGAGGAGGAATATCATCACATTCTCCCAATTATGAAGCAATGGCCAATGAAATGTTATGCCAAATATTATATGTACTTTAATTCTTTTCCGTATTATATGCTATTCTATTTTACATAATAACACAATCAATAATTTTTGTATGTGAAAATCATATTTTGGGAATATCATGCAGTTCAAGGCGATTTACTTTATTTGTCCAGTTTTTTTTTAAGATAGTGAGAAAAACATAACTATAATAAAACAGAAAGTTAAGGGACCATTGCCAATTAAAATTAACATTTTAATCTATATGTTTCATGCATGTAATAATAAATCTGTGTTTGACATAAAAGATGATGCGTGAACATCGAGAAAGCTCTCAATGAAGAAGCAAGAGCTGCAGCTTCGCACAGCATAATCATAAGATCTCTACATATAATAAAAGAAAGAGTCTGTCGATGCGGGGTGCGTGTGTGTGCATGTGTCTTTCGTTCGCCCTGCGCTTAAGCTGATAGACCCACGGCTACGAAAAGTGCATCTAGACAAGAGACAGTGCATCTCGAAGCGATTTTTTTTTAATTTCGAATCAGATTTTTTTATTTTATCTTTTTTGATGAAACCGCATCATTTTGAATAGTTTCATTCTTTTAGAAATGTAGTTTTGGCAGCAGTTTTTCCTTCAATGCTTTGTATACTGGACTAATGAAAATATAAGGTAAAATGCTGCTTATTTTGTTTTGATTTTTTGGACACGCAACACGCACATCGCAATCTTCTGATTCTGACTCGCATGTCTCGCGAGGCACAACAGAAATAATTTCCTTTTTCTCTCTCTCTCTCTCTCTCTTTATTAACTAATGGCAAAGAGGTTTGTATATTTTGAAGTATGCCATCCACAAAGCAGAATTTTGATTGGTTATTACTTTCTGGTGACAGTTTCATTCTTTTAGAAACGTGGTTTTGGCAACAATTTTTTATTCATTGCTTTGGATACTGGACTGCTGACTGTTTTCTCTTGAAAATATGAGATTTATTGTTTATTTCATTGTAATTTTTTATATTATGAGCAAACGCCTTCGCCGGGAATGGAACCACGGACCTCTGGAATACCGGCCCAGCGTGCAGGTCCACTACACCACGAAGGCATGCTAGGAAAGTGGGAGAAATACCTTATATACTTCCCTTTTTAAAGGGTGACTGCGGTTTTCAGGGGACCCGATCGCCAAATCCCGGGTCTGGAGAAACTTTATCCAACACTCTCTTAGTTCAGGCGCCACTATAGAGATATTAGGTATTTTTTGGAAGCAGACAAGATGAAAAATGAGCAAACGCCTTCGCCGGGAATCAAACCACGGACCTCTGGAATACCGGCCCAGCGTGCAGAACCACTACACCATGAAGGCACGCTAGGAAAGTGGGAGAAATACCTTATAACGCTTACGACAAATTCTTAAAAAATGACGTTAAAGTGTTTTTTTAAACAAATAAAGATTAGAGATAAAAAACACGTGATCAAAAATAAATTTGTTTCTAAACTCTTATTCAAGTTCGCTTTTCTCAGCGCATAATGATGTTAATTATTTGGCTATTTTGATAGCTGTTATTCAGTCGAGGAAAATCATATCGATCGAATACTCAGTCGTGCAAATGAGGAAAATCATCCCATATTTCAAATCATTCAATTATTATATATCGATTGTTGAAATCGTTCGATATTCACGATCGCAATAAATCATTTCAATGGTAATGAACCAACGTAAACTTGGCGATCCAATAATTTACAATACAAATATATATACACATAATTAATAATTCGTCATAAATTTAAATCTTTTCTAAAGCTTGGGAAAGACACTTGTATTGGTTCAATGTTAACTGGGTAGAGTAAAGTTGGTTTTTATATTGATCTTTATTTTTAATAAGAGATACAGAGTATACTAACATGCACATTGATGTTCCAATTGCCCACATACAGATTATCTCTACTTCATCTATCATGAAATCTCTCGTACTGATATTTGAAAATGATTTTAAAACAATTAACGATATTTTGAAAAACATGTAAGACTTAAATATATTAAATCTCATTGCAAGGACTTGAAATTAAAATTTACAACGGTAAACGACCGTAAAACAATTATTTCTGATACTACCTTAAAACCTTTAGGAAAATTCCATGTTGAAGAAATATCGACTCACGTCGCATTGAAATTATTTGTGATGTTCAATTATTTGAGATTATAAATAAAGAAAACACAGCAATGTAGATGTAGAAAGACAAGAATGATGATTTGTATCATAACAAGACAATTTGTGACAGATCTCATAATGGTACAGCTACATAATGAGCATGAAGGAAATAATGAAGATGAATTTGGTAAGCCAAAACGATGATTTATATCATCACAAGGCGATCTTGATTGGATACAGTACTCATGATGAAGCAGTTGAATGATGACCATGAAGGAATTTAAAGAAGATGAATTTGAAATAGCTGTGTTTTTGGTCACTCGGAATAGTGATGCATACAGACAAGATACTAGATTATATGTGGAATCAAGTGAATTTGAATATAATGGCATCATAGTTTGGGTGGTGTTTGTCTACGTTTGAAAGAATGTCAACTCACAAAAAAAATTAAGAAGAATTTTTAATGGAAAGTTTGAAAATATATGTGCATTTTACTATTATTTTATTAAAATTTTGAAGGGCTTACTTTTTAGACACTCAAATCACTTTTTGGATAATAACTCTGTAGAACCATTTTTGAATTTTCTGAACCATTCTTTAAATAAATAACATGGAACATCAAAAGTTCCACGTATATTTAAAAAGAAAACTTTTTCCAAGATAAAAGCGTACACCTACTGAAAAGTATCTTGTGTGTGAAAGCGTTTGATTGCGTATATGTACTTTCAGAAACGCTATTTTTGAATATATGTTCCTTCCGATTACTTAATTATTTCAAAGTAATGGAAATTATAGCTCCATGCCAGTATCCTTCAGCTGTTGCCGGAATAAATAATAAAAATTGAAAAAAATCCAGCCTTTTTTTAAATTTATTTTTTAAACTCTTGTTATGTTGGCTTGAAAAAAGCTTCTGTTTTTATTTTGTACTTTATCTACGTTAATACAGCTCATTTTTAGGTGATAAATGCGATTTCAAGCAGACATGGCAGAAGTCCAAACCAGAGAAATTTTGTTTTTTTTTCATGTTCGTTTACATTAGTTTTATGTAATTATTTTACGATATTGTTGGTTGTGCATTAGCACTGAAGGCGTAATGAGTACGTTTCCTTAAGCACAGAATTAAAGAATCATAAATCAAAAAGATTAACTACGAAATCTTTATTTAATAGAATAATTTGGCTTAACATAAGCATAACAAAAAGTAATAATGTTCACGGACATTAAAACACTGAAGTATTGAAAAGAATAACTTACAGAGAATCATCATCAGTCCTAAATCACCAGGCTTACCTATGTCAGGCAATAAGAAACATAAACAGGAATATACTTTGCCATAGTACTGAAAGAGAAGAAAGTACTCCTGGATTAGACCTTTGGCCAGGTACAAGTAGCTAGGGTGAAAATCAAATATTCTGCATTGCACACGAGCTTTACTTTCTCTCGCCAATATATACCTTGGCGCACGTTCGTTTCGTATGCCTTTCGAGTTTCATTATGCAAAATACCTAAATTTATGCTAACATTGCCCCTGTTTTGCTAATGAAACTCATACCAATTGTAATTCATTCCTGCAAAACTGAAATTTAGCTTTAGGAATTGGTTTAGTCATAATATCAGCAACCATTTCCTCTGTTGAAAGATAAGCAAGTTTTACTATTCCTTTGTTATTCAAGTCGCGTATATGATGAACTTTTGTATCAATATGTTTAGTGCGTGAACTGAATTTTTCAGATTCTACAAGTCTTATAGTAGACTGATTATCTTCAAATACCTTTATCGGTAGAGTTTGGGGTAGATTGAAATCTTCTGTTAATTTTAATAGCCATAATAGTTCTTGCGTAGCTTGCGATAGTGCAACATATTCAGCTTCTGCTGAGGATAAAGAAACACAAGTTTGTTTTCATGAAAACCAGGAAATACAGTTCCTTCCTAATAAAATAACACTTCCTGATGTAGATTTTCTATCTTCAATATCTTGTCCCCAATCAGCATCTGAATAAACTGTAATATTAGGTTCTTCACTCGACGAAATTTGTAAGGATAGGTTCTTTGTCGTGTTTAAGTATCTAATGATTCTTTTAACAGCATTCCAGTCCTTTTGACGTGGATTATTACACCTTCTGCTGAGTATGTGAGTTGAAGCTGTGATATCTAGTCTTGTGATAGACGATATATACAAAAGACTTCCAATAGCTTGGCGAAATTTATCATTTGAAGTTAGGAGATTTTCTTCCTTGTTTAGGTTATAATAGTTTGTTTCCATTGGTGTGCTGGCGGGTTTCGCTTCTTCAAGTTGAAATTGCTTGACAAGTTGATTTATTTTATTTTTCTGTGATAAGAGATAACTTCCATCTTCCTTGCGATTTATTTCCATGCCTAAGAAATATTTAGCTTCACCAAGATGCGTTATTTGGTAACGTTTCTTTAAATCATTAATTGTTTGAAGAATTAGTCCTTCTTCTGTAGAACTTATTAGGATGTCATCAACATACACTATTAAATTAATTCTTTTATCACGAACCACTTTTGTGAAAAGACATGGATCTGCTTTGCTTTGACTGAACCCCAGATTCTTCAGTGTATTTTCAATTTCTGCATTCCAGCACCTAGCTGCTTGTTTGAGACCATAAATCGACTTCTGTAATTTACAAACTTTATGTCTTTCTTCCGGAACCACGAATCCTTCTGGTTGTTCCATATATATTTCTTCATTTAAGTTGCCGTACAAAAAAGCTGTTTTAACATCTAGTTGATGTACCGTGGCATTATTATACGCTGCCCATGCTAAGAAAACTCTTATCGTAGTGTGTTTCACTACTGGTGAAAAAGTTTCATCATAATCACTGCCGTATTTTTGAGTAAATCCTTTGGCTACTAAGCGTGCTTTGTATTTTATATTTTTACCAGTTTCATCATATTTTGTCTTAACCACCCATTTGCTGCCTACTGCATGTTTTCCTGGTGGTAATTCTGTAAGTTTATAGGTTTCATTTTCTTTTAGAGAATGTATTTCTTCTTGCATAGCCTTGATCCAAGCTTCTAGTTCACGTTTTGGTAAGTTTAGAATTTCTTCAAAGCTTTCTGGATCTTTAATTTTAAGTAAGATTGATTTTTCGTCTTCTGCTTTATAAGAGAATCTTTCCGGTGGGACCCCTTTGGTTGATCTGCTAGAAACCCTTCTTTCTACATTTTCTTCACATTTAATTAATTCTTCGGAACTTTTTGAATCTTCTGTAAGATCATCGCCAAGAGATGTTTCTTCATTATTTTCTTCATCATCTTGCGAATAATTGAAGTGAATTAATTCTAAATCTTCAGCATTATTTTCTGCAAGTTTGTAAGGTAAAGACGCGTTTTCTGAAAATTTAACAGTTCTACTTACCATTATTTTTCTTCCACCTACATAAATCATGTATCCCTTACTTCGTAAATCGTATCCTACGAATATTCCTTCTTCAGCTCTGTTGTCGAATTTACGCCGTTTTTGTTTGTTCACATAGTCCAGAATCCTTTCGGTAATTTAGAGTTTATTAGCAAAGCTTTTGTCATTTCTATTAAAGAGAGATTTTTCCTTTCTGCGACGCCGTTCTGTGCCGGACAATAAGGAACCGAAGTTTGGTGAAAAATTCCGAGTTTCTTTAAATAATTTTCAGTACTTTCGTTACAGTATCCAGTACCGTTGTCGGATCTGAGAACCTTTATTTTCTTTCTAAATTTATTTGTTGTCGATCCAACATACTGTTTAAGTTTGTCGAATACTTCATCTTTTGAAGTAATAAAATAAATTTGAGTATAACGCGAAGTTACGAAATATCTTTTCCCTCCTAAGCTGTTGACTTCAATTGGCCCACACACATCTGTGCACTAAATCCAGTGGATTTTTAGATCTAAAACTAGTTTGGGATAAGGTGTTTCAGTTAGTTTCGCTTTTACACAAGTAGAACATTCCACACTATGAGTGCATTTTCCAAGTTTAATGCCGTCTGCCAAATCATTTTTCTCAAGTGTTTTTATGGCATCTATATTTCTGTGGCCTAATCGTTGATGCCATTTTAGTATACAGTTCGTATTTGAACATGAAACATTATTAGCTAAGTATGCTTTCTCATCAATTGGGTTTACGGTCAATTTATATAAACCTTGCTGAGCGTTGCCGTCGGCTACGAGTATATTGTTACGCTTTATGTAACACTTATTACTATCAAATGTAACAATGCAACCTTTATTGGTAACAGATTGAACAGAAAGTAAATTACTATCTAAACCTGGTACATACAACACATTTTCCAATTTTATTTGTGTAACCTGACCCTTTAAGTTTTGAACTTTAAAATAACCTTCACCAATACCATAAGAATTTAATTTAGCACCATTGGCTACAGTTACTATTTGTTTATTAGAGTCATTTAACTGAGAGAAAAAATTTTTATTACTCGTCATATGAGTGGAGGCTCCTGAGTCGATAACCCAATCTTGCGTTTGCGTGTTTTCATGTTTATTTTCCACTTTTAGAACTTGATTAAACTGAATCTGCGAATTTTCAGTTTCAATACTTTTAAGATACTTATTTTCTTTAAGTTTTGTTATGTTTTCTACACTTTGTGTATTTGCTATTTGGCATGCATTACTTTTATAATTTTGAGAATAATTTCTTAATTTACTATTATTTACATCTGTTTTCGGGGAAGTTCTAGCGTTGCGTTTTAAATAAAAGCAGTCATTTATCGTATGGTTATTTCTCTTTAATAAGTACAAAATTGTGTAACATACTTTTGTTTATTTTCGCATTTACTTATTAAAGCAACTGAATCGTACTTTTGAACTTTCTTAGTTTCCACACGTCTACAATACTCATCTATTAGTTTGTTTTTAACATATTCTAGCGACAATTCAGCTTCCGATTTACTTTCTATTGCAGTTATTAAGGAGTTGTATGAATTTGGTAAAGAACATAGTAGTATTGATGATAAGTTATTTTCTTTAATTTCTTCACCTATACTACGCAGCTTTTCAGCCAATTCTAGTACTCCTTTGATATGAGTAGTATAAAAATGACAGTTCTGCATCAGCAGGAGCTGAGGAGCTGAGGGCGTCGTCAATGACGTCACACAGAAGGCGGGACCAAAGGCAACGTCATCACACTAGGCGGCGTGGTCACGAGAGGAGTTGAGGTGTTGGTAGATTGCTGATTGAGTTGTAGACCTCCTGCTTTTCATTTAAAGTTAGTTTTTTATATTGGCAACGGGAAATATTTTCTGCATCTTAATTTTGATGATATAGCGATGCTGCCCTCTCTTGACGAAAAAGTGAATTATATGTTTTAGAAATATATTTTTTAGGTCTGGTGTTAAAATTATTCAATGTGCGACTCTGAAAACAATGTAAAAGAAACAAATATAAAAAAGACTTTCCTTTAATGATAGTTCATCATGTCATGAAAATGAAATCACAAGATAATTTGTTTTTATTACTCAATTTTATTCTGATACTTTTATCCATTCTAGTTTTAAATGAAACTTTAACTTATTTCTTAGGTTTTCTGTTCATAATAACATATTCATTTACTGTCATATTTTTTTAATACTTAACAAGTTTCTAATTTGTAATATTTATTTAATTTCCACATACTATTTTTTTTTCATACCTTTCATAAATTTCAGCATACCCTGATTTTTAACTTATATGTTATATTTCACAAACGTTCCCGCACATGCTGTTTATTTGTTACATTACTTAATTTTAGATGCAATTTAACACTTTTTTTAACGTTATAATGTTCAATATATTCTGAATTTTAACTTCATTTACTTTTTATAAACCACTCTAGTATTCTATACACACTTTAACTTAGGGGTATGAAATTGTATTTAAAAAGAAACGTTCATTTTTCGTGATCTTAGTTCTTTTACTAAATTTTCTACAGAATTTCTAATTTCTTTCACGTGTTTAACAATATCTTCCTTACATTACCGAATATTTTTAAAAAAAAACTTAAGTCTATAACTGTTAATTGCTTTTCTTACGTTCATGATTTCCCTTCTGTGTTCATATTTCTTAATTCTAGCTTAACTTATTTATTATAATGTTTTTATTTCTGTCTCATCACTCGTAATTCCAACATTTTATCCCTTTTTATTCATTTTAACGATATGGATTGTTTTTATTTACTCCATATTCAAATATTTCCTTACAATTTTTATAATACTTGTTTTATTCCTCGATCATAATAGATCATCTACAGGTTTTACTCAGAAATTTCCATTCACAACTTTACAGTTTAATACCATTTATATCTAAATGTATTTCTTTCTCATATAGTTTTATGGTCTTCAAAGTTTCTAACATCATATTTAGTTTTAAATCCCGATTACCTTTAAGTGTGTTGATAATTTTCATTTCTAATTTTACAACCACGTTCAGTGTTTCATCCACACATACCAAAATATTTCTTACATTTTCTAATATTTAGTCTGTCATATTTCAGTACTTCAAATGAATTTACACTGCTCACACTATTATTTTTTCATGTTTTAGAGACACTAACTATACTAATTTTACTATTTTTCCTGCACTAATTGCATCTATGTCAGCACTCATGATAAACTACCAATTGTTTTGCATCACATGCATAAAGAAATTCTTAAAACCAACTTTTTCAATATCGCACTCAAATTACTGTTTTCCAGATGGGAATTACCAGTATTCTTTAGTTTTACTCTGTTACATCTTTTTAAATTTTAACATCTTACTTTTAATTCTAACATACATCTTTTAAACAGTTTTTTCTTTTAATGATAGCCTTACCTTATTTGTTCAAATTAATTCTTTCATTCACCTTCTTTACTACCTCTCAGTACCTCCATAATTCACTATGCAAACGCAATGTCTTTCACTGACATTCTTTTTAATAATACCACAAGTTTCCTTAATTGACAAAAAGCGAATTATTTCTCATTTCAAAATAGAACTACTATATTTTTGCACAAACATTACCTTTATCCATTCAGGCCACCCCTTAACCTGTAACTGACGTAGCGATAGGAAAGGAGATTCTTATCATATGCTCTTTCGACATTTGAGGTTTCTAGAACTTCTTTGACAAGTATGTCAATACCATCAGAAAATATACTTAACACTTTTACCCAGTTTAAAGGCAACATACTGTTATAAGAATGGTTTTAGTTAAATTTATAACACAAATAAACGCATTTTGTGCTAAATAGGCATAAACATTTAGATTCAGAATATTTCTTTTTAATCCGACGTAAGACTTGAATTTCATTCATGATACGGATTGTCTCTTGATTTTCTTTTTGTTTACCTTACACTAATAGAAAATTTTTATTTTACAAGTTCAGCTTTTAATGAAATAGAAATAAAAACTACGATAAACCTGCTGTTTTTAAGAAAAGGAACTTTGATATATTTCTGGAAATGTAAATGCTTTTAGAGTTTTCTTTCAATAACGTTGATTTTCATTACTTTACTAACTTCAATAATTCTCTTATTAGCTAATATGAATGAAAGAAGATTGTCAAAAATGTAACACAGTATAATTCTTACGAACATATGTACCTTTACCAGCATACAGATATTACCGATTAAAATGAAGAAAGATACAGATATTTTACTCCAATCTACATTAAATTAAAAAAAAATATTTAAACTTTCATACATTCCAAAGAATAAACGAAAACTCAATAGATATTGTCATGTTTGTATATATGAGATAAACGTTTTATGAATGGTATTTAAAGTAATGCTTAGAACTTCATAAAAGCGAACATTCACTATGTTAATACACATATCATCAGTTATTTACATTAATCAATGTAATATTAATCATTACATGTACTATATGCATATATATTTAAAGTTTAATTGTCTTACAATTGAATAATTAACTATTGAGAGAAAGAAGTTCATATCTTACACTATTTCATTCACATGGAACAAATTTTTCCATCAACCACATTGAACCACGTTTATTAAATTCGCCAAAGCTCTTTTATTTCTGCATTTTCACACTCACGACACATTTTAAATGTAACTATTGATTACCATTTCAAACACCGATATCATAACTCAGTGTAAAACTACATCATAACTCATTTTTCCCTACTAACTACAATTTTATATATTCAAGAAGTACATCTAAGACATGATCATTTTCTATGTTCTAGCAAATCGATTTAATTGCGAACATACTATTAAGACTTGCGATTTTAGAAGACTTGCATGTATTAACGATGTCAACGTTTCTTCGTTTTTGTAAGATTCGTATCAAACCATGTCGCATTCGAATGTGGTGTAAAAGATCACTTTTTCTTTTAAACACTTGTAAACAATGGATGCAATTTATAAGAAGAGAAGTATCATGCTGTTTCAAAACATCATCATCAGCATATTTCTGTTTCTTTTGACACCAGCAAAATTAAAAAAAAAAAAAAAAAAAGGTTCGTGAGATTTTCTTCAAATTCTGTTTTACTTGAAAAAATGTCCGAACATTCAATACGATGTAAAGATTCATATTGTTTTAAATTCTTATGCTCACTAAATATTTTTTATCACGATTTACTCTTAAAAGTAACTTTATAAGTTTTCATATCCTTTTTACCTGAAAAGAACTTGTGATTATTTACTAGAAAATTCTAAGACGAGAAGCTTCGCGACTTTTCAAACTACAAACTTAAATTTCTTACGACATACACTACATCTGATGTTTCTTTCATGAGATTTCAAATATCTCTTCAGATTACTCGTATTCAAGAAACCTTACAAATATATCACATAAGTTCAGCGAATAATCGCTTCATAAACTCTTAAATTTTCAACACGAGTGAATCACTTGAAGCATATACTGCACTGTAAACATACAATACTTAAAAAAATTGTTATAAAAATAAAAATACATTAATTTCACCAAGAAGCTTTTCTATTTAAATACATTTATTTATTTCCAAAGAACAAGTTTCTGTATTATACATAAAATATACTTAGAATTTTCTTTCATTAGTTAATATCAAATTAACAACAATATCCATTTACTGATATTTGATATACATGTTTGCTTTAAAATTAAAACTAAAATTTCAATATATTTCTATTAAAAAAAAACATAAGGAAAAAAAAAATACTCATAACATCAACCAAAGACAGAAATTTAAATAGAATAGCTGTACTTATATTAGTGCATTTTTATAATCTTCATAACATTTCGATTCAAAAAACCTATTACAAAATAAATGAAACATTTTTTTCTGCCTTAAAGAATCTCTTATATTTTTAAAATTAATATATAAAAATATATCTTCACCAATATATTTAATTCTATCCTCAATGTAATGGAAAATTTCTAAAACTCATACGCGAAAGAATGTATTATCTTAAGGTTGTTGTTGCTATTCCAAATTTGACTGTACATACAGAAGTGAAGGAAGATCCTTGATAAGCGCTGTAGACTTCACGTTATCATGATAACGTGCAGCGCTTATCAAGGGTCTTCCTTCACTTCTGTATGTATTGTCAAACTTGGAATAGCAACAACAACCTTAAGATAATACATTCTTTCGCGTATGATTATCAGAGTTTTAGAAGTTTTCCATTACTCTATCATGATAAGTGGATGATGCTTTTAAGATTCTCCTTATGCATATATGTAATATCGAGGTTCAGAATAACAACATTAGGACACTATAACTCTTTCCCACTATCCTATCATGATTATTTTTACACATATGACGCCGGAAAGACTGGCTTCACAAACAAGACATGACAAGAATGTATTACGATAAGTGTTGATGAAATCATTTCGTTAATGTATGTTTTAGATAATTTTTGCTATTTAAGAATGCTAAGTATTTCTATATCATTCAGAATTGTCGTTAGATGCAAAAGCGAATATGAGGAATATATGTGATACAGAGTTAAATGTGGAATTATACGAAGAATTTTATTCACGAAATGAAGCTGATATTTTGCTAGATGAACTATCAAATTATGATTTTAAAAATATTAGTTTTGAAATTAATGGGACTCAGTATGTTCCACGAAGAAAAGTACTCAGTTTTGGTGATGAAGGACTTAGTTACGAATTCTCTGGAACGAGCATTTGTGCAGAACCATGGACTCAAACTCTTCTAAATGTAAAAGATTATGTTGAAACGATAACTGGCAAAAAATATAATTTTGCTTTATTGAACTATTATCCTGACGGAGTGGCGAAAATTTCAACGCATAAAGACAATGAAACTTGTCTCGAACCTGAAAGTGATATACCTATCATCAGTTTAGGTGCAAAACGTCAAATGGTATTTACCAGGCGAAATTTCCCATCTCGAAGCGTGGACTTAACTCATGGAACTCTCCATGTAATGAAACCCCCAACGAATCAATTTTGGATGCACGGAATACCCTCTCAACCTGACGTTAAAGATCCTAGAATTAGTATCACATTCCGAAACATAAAAATTTCGAAAATTAAAAAACGACGCTTGGAAGATAATGAGGATGAACTTCCAGAGGATGACTGGTTTGCCCACTATATGAAGTCTGTTCCTGAAAATATCTTCATGCCGAATAATCGAGAACAGAAAAAAGAAAGTTCGAAGTTGATTGCACAGTGGACTCTTGGTTGGGGATATTTTGTGTCCATAAATCAGTTTGAAAACAGAATGAACATTCATCTACGTGAATGTGTGGAACAAAATAAAATATTATACCCTACTACACGCGGTGTTGTTATAACTCCTGCAACATGGCAAGAATTTTCCTCAAAAATATATGAATTTAATCTTGCCTATATGAGTGCCAGCATCATTTGCAATAATGAGTTGGTAGTTTTCAACAAAGAAGGTGAGTGTATTTTTCAACAAGTTTTTCAACAAGATGAAAATTCTTTTAAACTAAAACCTACATACCTAAAGGTAAACTGTGATATTTTAAAAAAATTGAAAGAAATTATTCCTGATGTATCTAATACTTTATATAAAAGTACTTTTGAAATTATTTTACCGTTGCAAATCAAATGTAAAAACAATTGTTCGGATATGGTAAGTGATGATGATGAACTTTTTAAAGAACTCATAAACTCTATCAAAACTGAATTAAATTCAGTGATAAAAAAGCTATATAAATGCGAAGGTTGCATTGTAAATCATCCTTCACAAACAAGACATGATTGCATTATAATAAGTGTTGAGGATAGAATTAAATATATTGGTGAAGATATATTTTTATATATTAATTTTAAAAATATAAGAGATTCTTTAAGGCAGAAAAAAATGTTTCATTTATTTTGTAATAGGTTTTTTGAATCGAAATGTTATGAAGATTATAAAAATGCACTAATATAAGTACAGCTATTCTATTTAAATTTCTGTCTTTGGTTGATGTTATGAGTATTTTCTTTTTCCTTGTGTTTTTTTAATAGAAATATATTGAAATTTTAGTTTTAATTTTAAAGCAAACATGTATATCAAATATCAGTAAATGGATATTGTTGTTAATTTGATATTAACTAATGAAAGAAAATTCTAAGTATATTTTATGTATAATACAGAAACTTGTTCTTTGGAAATAAATAAATGCATTTAAATAGAAAAGCTTCTTGGTGAAATGAATGTATTTTTATTTTTTATAACAATTTTTTTAAGTATTGTATGTATGGAAATTTCCTGTTATGTTTTTACCACCAATCCTCGAATTCCATATCACAGATTATGTTCTTACTGCATTAATATAATATTAACAAGACATAGTGCACAATAAAAATTAAGCTTTATTTAGGAACTTCGCGCACACTGCCCGACAGCCTGCCTGTTTCGCTCTGCTCGCTACTCGTAAGAAACTTCTCCTCTAGGGTTGCCACCACACTTATCGGAGGGCGCAAGGCGCGCTCCTTATCGCCATCACCACAGAGTTTCGCCCCAGTTCCTTTAATGGCTATTCAAAGGAACGACATAGGTTATGAAATTATCTCAGAGTATCCGAACTGTCGGGTATTTTTACATGATTACAAAATTAGAATATAAAATTAGAAAAGATCAAAATGAAATTCAATATATAACAAGGTATTGACACATATAATAAACATGAAATAACAAGAAATATGTTAAGATATGAATTTTAAAAAAGTGTTTTAAATTGTTATGTAAGAAGCAAGTTTCTTAGGGAAGTGAACATGTCTTCCCGATCTGGTGACAGTTTGTGTCTTAGAGAGTTCGTTTGCAGATTTATTCTGCTGAACTGTCTTTAAGTCTTTATTTGTTTTCAGTTCAGGCAAATTAGAGTCCGAAAGCAAATAGGCTGGTTTCACACGGTCTATAGACACAGTAGATTTCAGACCGTTAACATCAATTGTGAAAGTTTTGTCCGTTCTAGAAAGAACTTTATGCGGACCTGTATATGGTTGGCACAGAGGTGGCTTTACTCGATCGACACGTAAGTATACATGCGTACACGACTTTAAGGTAGCACTTACGTAACATTTTTCTTGGCAATGTGCAGATGTTGCTATTGGATTCAACTGTTGCATTCTATGCCGAAGATTCGTGATAAATTGTGTGTCATACGGAGATATCTTAGATGACGTTATCATATCACTAGGCAGCTTGAGAGTTGTGCCGTACACCAGTTCAGCACAAGATGACTGTAGATCCTCCTTTACGGCTGTCCGAATACCAAGCATAACAACTGGTAGTGTTTCAGTCCAGTTATTGGTCTCGTGAGCCTTGAGAGAAGATTTTAAATGTCGATGAAATCGTTCAACAATGCCGTTGGACATTGGATGATAGGCTGTTGTTGTGATTCTGTTCGTACCCAAAATGCGCGTGAATTCTGCAAAAAGTGCGGATCTCATTTGAGAACCTTGGTCTGTTGTTATGATCGATGGGCAGCCAAAACGAGATATCCAACAGTTGAAGATGGCTCTGCAAATGGTTTCCGTTTTCATATCCGGGATGGGAATGGCTTCAGGCCATCTGGAGAATCTATCTATTAGAGTCAAAAGGTACACGTTGCCTTCTGATGGAGGTAACGGTCCGACGATATCCATATGGATTTCTGAAAAACGTGCATCAGGAAGAGAGAATGTGCCCAGTGGTGCTTTAGTATGCCTAGTAATTTTCGATTTTTGGCAAGATTCACAGGATTTCACCCAATTTTTGATATGACGTTTCATGTCGGGCCATACATAACGAGAACAAATAAGCTTCGTAGTAGCTGCAATTCCTGGATGTGACAGATTGTGCAGATGATTAAAGATGAGTCTGCGAAAGGAATTTGGAACAAATGGACGAGGAATGTCTGTTGATATGTCACACAGAATATTACCATCAGAATATTGGCACGGTTTAAATTCCAGTTTCAAAGATGATGTGTTGTTTTTGAGAAGGTCTTGTACCTCCGGATCATGCCGTTGAGCTTCCGAAAATTTTTTAAAATCCAAAAATGGAGATTTTGTTATGGAATCAATTTCGATTCTTGAAAGAGCGTCAGCAACGACGTTTTTTGAACCTTGCACATGCCTAATATCAGTAGAGTACTGAGAAATAAAATCTAAATGGCGCAATTGTCGAGGTGAACATTTATGAGGGTTCTGTTTAAAAGCGTATATTAACGGTTTTTGATCCGTATAAATTATGAAATTTCTGCCCTCTAACATGTGTCGGAATTTCTTAATTGCAGAATAAATAGAAAATAATTCCCTATCGTACGCGGACCATTTCTGTTGACTTTTACTGAGTTTCATAGAGAAAAATGCTATAGGTTCCCATGTTTGTTGAGACAACTGCATAAGTGTGCCGCCTATTGCGACGTCTGAGGCATCTACCCAGATGCTTAGCTGGGCTCCGGGAATAGGGTGTCTCAAAAGGGTAGCCTGAGCAATGGCATTTTTGGCAGCAATAAAGGCTTGTTCAGCATTCTCGTTCCAATTTAATTGTGGGGATGAATCCTGAACACGAGAACGAGATTTCTTTTTATTAATATAGCCTTCTAACAATTTTATTAAAGGAGAAAGAATATGTGCTGCTTTAGGTATGAAACATCTATAAAAGTTAAACATGCCTAAAAATCGGCGAAGCTGAGTGAGAGTGGTAGGTTGAGGAAAATCTAAAATACATTTGACTTTGTCAGGAAGAGGTTCAATTCCGTTTTCACTAAGGTGAAAACCTAAGAAATCAATAGATGTTTGACCAAAGGTGCATTTTGAAACATTTATGCAAAGTCCATATTCCTGAAGTTTGGAAAATAAAGCTTTCAAATGCCTGCAATGTTCCTCAGAATCTTTAGAGGCTATGAGCAAGTCATCGACAAAAGCGTAAACGCCTTCTAAATCCCGCGTGACTTCATCTATAAAACGTTGAAAAGTCGCAGATGCATTGCATAAGCCGAATTGCATACGGATACTTTCGAATAAACCGAATGGTGTGCATATGGCGGTTTTGTGGATGTCGGCTGGGTTAATTGGTATTTGATGGTATGCCTTAATCAGGTCGACATGACTAAAAATTTTAGTACCGTGCAATGCAGCAGTAAAATCGGCTAAGCATGGAATAGGGTATTTGTCTTTTATTGTTTGAGCGTTCAATGCTCGATAATCTCCTACAGGTCTCCATTCCAGACTTCCCTTTTTTGGAACCATGTGAAGTGGGGATGCACAATTGCTGCTCGAAGGTCTCAAATGCCCCAATTGCATCATAGTTTGAAATTCTTGTTTTGCTATTTTTAAGCGATCTGGAGCTAACCGACGAGGTTTTGCAACCACAGGTGGACCTTTAGTTATGATATAATGAACGGTGTTGTGTTTAACAGGTTGGTAATCTAGTAACTGAAGGAAATTCTTTTAAAATTTTGTGATATGGTGTATCACTAAATACAGTTTTTACTGAATAAATGCTTGCATTTTTCACGCAACCGACGGTTTTAAAATGCGTTTTTAAATCTTTGAGACATTTGTTTCTGAGATCAGGCACCAATTCAAAGAAATGGAGAAAATCTGCTCCAAGAATGGGTGTACTAACATTTGCTATAAGAAAAGTCCATGTAAACTGTCGTCTTAATTTGAAATCCAAAGAAAGTGTTTTTTGACCATAAACATGAATAGTAGAAGAATTAGCAGCGAAAAGTGTTTGTTGGGACGAATTGCGTTTTTGAGAATTATTTGCTGGAAGTAAGGACACGTCAGAGCCGGTATCGACCAAGAATGAAAGGTTTGTTCTACGGTCACGAACGAACAGGCGACGTGAAACTTGAGGCAAAGAATAAGTCGCCTCTATTCTTTGCTGGTTTCGTTTCCCTGCCATGAACAAGGTTTTGTACATTTGTCATCTCTACACTTTTTCCCAAAACGTCTATGATACCAACAAACAGAATAATCTCTCCTTTTGGAATTGCTTCTTTCCTTATTGCGATCTCCGCGATTTGGCGAGCGACCACGAGAAAGAGAAATGCGATCAATACGTTTGTTTAATTTTTCTATTTGTTTAAATAATTTATCCTCAAGAGACTGATCGACTGTGCGAGAAACGGCACAAGTCCCTGGGGCTGGATTTACTTCTAAAATTCTGTCGGCAATTTCTGCAGCTTTATCTACAGTTAAATTGGAAACCGCTGCCAAAATAGACTGAACAGTCGAAGGCAAACGTTGAAGGAATAATTCTAACATTAAGTTATCAGGAACATTTAAAGATTCTGCTCGACGTTTCATATTTCTAAGCAAATCGGAAGGTTTTCGAGAACCTAATTCTTCTCCAGATAATAATTGGCGAATTTCTTGCTGAGAAGATTCTCCTGAACGATTTATTAACTCAGTTTTAAGCTTTGCATATGGATCAATAGGGTCTGGTTTCATAAGTAAATCCCGTACTATTGATGCAGTATCTGGAGGAAGATGAGCAACTACATAATTATATTTAGTAATGGATTCTGTGATAGGTTTGGGGGTGGCAAGAGCAAAAGTACTTTCACACATAATAAACCATAAAGATGGGTCTGATCGGTTATAAACCGAAATTTGGACGGCATGAACATCAGACATTGTGCAAGGTTTTTAAGCCAAAATAAAAGCAAAAATTTAACTAAAGAAAATTAAATTAAATGATAAGTAGAAAACAGAATTATAAAATGATCTATAATTAGTACTCATCTGTGATTCGGAGGATGAAAACCGATGTAATCCATTACTTCTGGTTTGGAGATCTTGAGTGATGGCTTGTAGTCAAAACCGAAAGTGCTTGAGAACTGTTCATACGATTTAACACAGTCCGGGTCACCATTATGGAAATTTCCTGTTATGTTTTTACCACCAATCCTCGAATTCCATATCACGGATTATGTTCTTACTGCATTAATATAATATTAACAAGACATAGTGCACAATAAAAATTAAGCTTTATTTAGGAACATCGCGCACACTGCCCGACAGCCTGCCTGTTTCGCTCTGCTCGCTACTCGTAAGAAACTTCTCCTCTAGGATTGCCACCACACTTATCGGAGGGCGCAAGGCGCGCTCCTTATCGCCATCACCACATATGTTTACAGTGCAGTATATGCTTCAAGTGATTCACTCGTGTTGAAAATTTAAGAGTTTATGAAGCGATTATTCGTTGAACTTATGTGATATATTTGTAAGGTTTCTTGAATACGAGTAATCTGAAGAGATATTTGAAATCTCATGAAAGAAACATCAGATGTAGTGTATGTCCTAAGAAATTTAAGTTTGTAGTTTGAAAAGTCGCGAAGCTTCTCGTCTTAGAATTTTCTAGTAAATAATCACAAGTTCTTTTCAGGTAAAGAGGATATGAAAACTTATAAAGTTACTTTTAAAAGTAAATCGTGATAAAAAATATTTAGTGAGCATAAGAATTTAAAACAATATGAATCTTTACATCGTATTGAATGTTTGGACATTTTTTCAAGTAAAACAGAATTTGAAGAAAATCTCACGAACCTTTTTTTTTTTTTTTTTTTTTTTTTTTTTTTTTTTTTTTTTAAATTTTGCTGGTGGCAAAAGAAACAGAAATATGCTGATGATGATGTTTTGAAACAGCATGATACTTCTCTTCTTATAAATTGCATCCATTGTTTACAAGTGTTTAAAAGAAAAAGTGATCTCCTACACCACATTCGAATGCGACATGGTTTATACGAATCTTACAAAAACGAAGAAACGTTGACATCGTTAATACATGCAAGTCTTCTAAAATCGCAAGTCTTAATAGTATGTTCGCAATTGAATCGATTTGCTAGAACATAGAAAATGATCATGTCTTAGATGTACTTCTTGAATATATAAAATTGTAGTTAGTAGGGAAAAAATGAGTTATGATGTAGTTTTACACTGAGTTATGATATCGGTGTTTGAAATGGTAATCAATAGTTACATTTAAAATGTGTCGTGAGTGTGAAAATTCAGAAATAAAAGAGCTTTGGCGAATTTAATAAACGTGGTTCAATGTGGTTGATGGAAAAATTTGTTCCATGTGAATTAAATAGTGTAAGATATGAACCTCTTTCTCTCAATAGTTAATTATTCAATTGTAAGACAATTAAACTTTAAATATATATGCATATAGTACATGTAATGATTAATATTACATTGATTAATGTAAATAACTGATGATATGTGTATTAACATAGTGAATGTTCGCTTTTATGAAGTTCTAAGCATTACTTTAAATACCATTCATAAAACTTTTATCTCATATATACAAACATGACAATATCTATTGAGTTTTCGTTTATTCTTTGGAATGTATGAAAGTTTAAATATTTTTTTTTAATTTAATGTAGATTGGAGTAAAATATCTGCATCTTTCTTCATTTCAATCGGTAATATCTGTATGCTGGTAAAAGTACATATAATTAAGACACAATAACACGCCGAATAAATACCAATTCAGAAGTCAAACAACAAAAGTCAGCGTTATATTGACAAAATTTTCACAGGACTAGTTTCGATGGTTTTATCGAACCACCATCTTCAGCTGCAAAACCGCAAATGAACCAGATAGGAAATAATGATTAGATAAGATAAGAATTCTATTGATCCTGCTATTCAGTTCACTTTTGAACTTGAGACTTGCAATTCTCTTCCGTTTCTCGACATTCTGGTCACACGTAACACATCGAACTTCAGTACTACGGTTTACCGTAAACCTTCATCGGTTTGCCTTCCACCACACTTTAAATCATGTCATCCGACTAAACAAAAGTTAACTTCATTTTATTCCTATGTTTTCCGTGCTCTTCAAGTTTGCTCCTCCAAACTAGCCCTTGATGAAGAACTAAATTATTTAAAAGCAATAGCTATTGACAGGGGCTTTCCACCCAACATTATTAATCAAGCAGTTAAAAAATTCTCATTTCAACACACTAAAAGGCACACTCTTGTTTTAGGAGATTATAAAATTCCGAGTTCCATACTCAAGGACGCCATTCCGGATATGAATTCCTGGGGTATTTATAGGATTCCTTGCCAGTGTGGTTTAATTTACATTGGCCAAACTAAGAGAGCCTTAAAATTTCGCGTCAAGGAACATGAGGCATATGTTAGAAAAAAGGAAACACAGAAGTCTTCTGTTGCTCAACATTGTTGGTCCGAAAACCACACTTTCTGTTTTTCTGCTGCCAAAATTATTCAAAAAACATCTTCCATTGGAGAACTGGATTTTCTAGAGGCATTTCACATTCATAAAAATCTTTCTGTTCTAGTTAACGATCCTAATTCCAATCCAAATTTGCCTTCGGCCTTTAAAGAAATTATGTTTTAGTTCTGGTTTCACCAACAGATGGCGCCACTTGCTTATTCTTGTCCAGGCTTTCTTATCTTATCTAATCATTATTTCCTATCTGGTTCATTTGCGGTTTTGCAGCTGAAGATGGTGGTTCGGTAAAACCATCGAAACTAGTCCTGTGAAAATTTTGTAAATATAACGCTGATTTTTGTTGTTTTACTTCTGAAAAGGTACATATGTTCGTAAGAATTATACTGTGTCACATTTTTGACAATCTTCTTTCATTCATATTAGCTAATAAGAGAATTATTGAAGTTAGTAAAGTAATGAAAATCAACGTTATTGAAAGAAAACTCTAAAAGCATTTACATTTCCAGAAATATATCAAAGTTCCTTTTCTTAAAAACAGCAGGTTTATCGTAGTTTTTATTTCTATTTCATTAAAAGCTGAACTTGTAAAATAAAAATTTTCTATTAGTGTAAGGTAAACAAAAAGAAAATCAAGAGACAATCCGTATCATGAATGAAATTCAAGTCTTACGTCGGATTAAAAAGAAATATTCTGAATCTAAATGTTTATGCCTATTTAGCACAAAATGCGTTTATTTGTGTTATAAATTTAACTAAAACCATTCTTATAACAGTATGTTGCCTTTAAACTGGGTAAAAGTGTTAAGTATATTTTCTGATGTTATTGATATACTTGTCAAAGAAGTTCTAGAAACCTCAAATGTCGAAAGAGCATATGATAAGAATCTCCTTTCCTATTGCTACGTCAGTTACAGGTTAAGGGGTGGCTTGAATGGATAAAGGTAATGTTTGTGCAAAAATATAGTAGTTCTATTTTGAAATGAGAAATAATTCGCTTTTTGTCAATTAAGGAAACTTGTGGTATTATTAAAAAGAATGTCAGTGAAAGACATTGCGTTTGCATAGTGAATTATGAAGGTACTGAAAGGTAGTAAAGAAGGTGAATGAAAGAATTAATTTGAACAAATAAGGTAAGGCTATCATTAAAAGAAAAAACTGTTTAAAAGATGTATGTTAGAATTAAAAGTAAGATGTTAAAATTTAAAAAGATGTAACAGAGTAAAACCAAAGAATACTGGTAATTCCCATCTGGAAAACAGTAATTTGAGTGCGATATTGAAAAAGTTGGTTTTAAGAAGTTCTTTATGCATGTGATGCAAAACAATTGGTAGTTTATCATGAGTGCTGACATAGATGCAATTAGTGCAGGAAAAATAGTAAAATTAGTATAGTTAGTGTCTCTAAAACATGAAAAAATAATAGTGTGAGCAGTGTAAATTCATTTGAAGTACTGAAATATGACAGACTAAATATTAGAAAATGTAAGAAATATTTTGGTATGTGTGGATGAAACACTGAACGTGGTTGTAAAATTAGAAATGAAAATTATCAACACACTTAAAGGTAATCGGGATTTAAAACTAAATATGATGTTAGAAACTTTGAAGACCATAAAACTATATGAGAAAGAAATACATTTAGATATAAATGGTATTAAACTGTAAAGTTGTGAATGGAAATTTCTGAGTAAAACCTGTAGATGATCTATTATGATCGAGGAATAAAACAAGTATTATAAAAATTGTAAGGAAATATTTGAATATGGAGTAAATAAAAACAATCCATATCGTTAAAATGAATAAAAAGGGATAAAATGTTGGAATTACGAGTGATGAGACAGAAATAAAAACATTATAATAAATAAGTTAAGCTAGAATTAAGAAATATGAACACAGAAGGGAAATCATGAACGTAAGAAAAGCAATTAACAGTTATAGACTTAAGTTTTTTTTTAAAAATATTCGGTAATGTAAGGAAGATATTGTTAAACACGTGAAAGAAATTAGAAATTCTGTAGAAAATTTAGTAAAAGAACTAAGATCACGAAAAATGAACGTTTCTTTTTAAATACAATTTCATACCCCTAAGTTAAAGTGTGTATAGAATACTAGAGTGGTTTATAAAAAGTAAATGAAGTTAAAATTCAGAATATATTGAACATTATAACGTTAAAAAAAGTGTTAAATTGCATCTAAAATTAAGTAATGTAACAAATAAACAGCATGTGCGGGAACGTTTGTGAAATATAACATATAAGTTAAAAATCAGGGTATGCTGAAATTTATGAAAGGTATGAAAAAAAAATAGTACGTGGAAATTAAATAAATATTACAAATTAGAAACGTGTTAAGTATTAAAAAAATATGACAGTAAATGAATATGTTATTATGAACAGAAAACCTAAGAAATAAGTTAAAGTTTCATTTAAAACTAGAAAGGATAAAAGTATCAGAATAAAATTGAGTAATAAAAACAAATTATCTTGTAATTTCATTTTCATGACATGATGAACTATCATTAAAGGAAAGTCTTTTTTATATTTGTTTCTTTTACATTGTTTTCAGAGTCGCACATTGAATAATTTTAACACCAGACCTAAAAAATATATTTCTAAAACATATAATTCACTTTTTCGTCAAGAGAGGGCAGCATCGCTATATCATCAAAATTAAGATGCGGAAAATATTTCCCGTTGCCAATATAAAAAACTAACTTTAAATGAAAAGCAGGAGGTCTACAACTCAATCAGCAATCTACCAACACCTCAACTCCTCTCGTGACCATGCCTCCTAGTGTGATGACGTTGCCTTTGGTCCCGCCTTCTGTGTGACGTCATTGACCTCGCCCTCAGCTCCTCAGCTCCTCCTGATGCAGAACTGTCTTTTTTATACTACTGATATGTTCCTGCATTTTAGAACTTTCATTATATCTAATGGAATATAATTTTCTAAGAAGAAATAACTTATTTGTTAAATTTACACGTTCATGGACACATTTTAACTTCCGCCAAACTTCTTTTGCAGATTTACTATGTAAAACATGGATAATTTGCGAATCCGAAATGTTTAGACATATTAAAGCTTTAGCTTTACGATCATTCTTTAACCAAATATCAGTATCAGTTTCCGGTTTTTCTTCGAATACAACATCATCTAAACCTTCTTTTATTAGAAGTTGTTTTTTTTTTAATTTCCATACTGAATAATTTTCATCTGTTAAATTTTCTATCCAAATTGATTCTTCTAGAATAGACATTATTACTTGTTACAATTATTCTTATAAACTTTGTAACTAGTATTTTCAACAAAGAGTTTTAACACTTTATGCCCCTGGAATCTTACAACATTACAAAATTTCAATTTCTCAGTCTCATAATCACTTGTTGGTTGTGCATTAGCACTGAAGGCGTAATGAGTACGTTTCCTTAAGCACAGAATTAAAGAATCATAAGTCAAAAAGATTAACTACGAAATCTTTATTTAATAGGATAATTTGGCTTAACTTAAGCATAACAAAAAGTAATAATGTTCACGGACATTAAGACACTGAAGTATTGAAAAGAATAACTTACAGAGAATCATCATCAGTCCTAAATCACGAGGCTTACCTATATGAGGCAATAAGAAAAATAAACAGGAATATACTTTGCCATAGTACCTGAAAGAGAAGAAAGTACTACTGGATTAGACCTTTGGCCAAGTACAAGTAGCTAGGGTGAAAATCAAATATTCTGCATTGCACACGAGCTTTACTTTCTCTCGCCAATATATACCTTGGCGCACGTTCGCTTCGTATGCCTTTCGAGTTTCATTATGCAAAATACCTAAATTTATGCTAACAGATATACGTTTTTTAAAAGACATATGAAAATATAAAAAAGGAGGAAAAAAGAAAGTACTTTTGATTTTCTTTTTATTCAGTTGAGGCAGAAAAGGCTAACTACTAAAAATGAAACTTTAAATTAAATTTTCCATATATCATTTAGCATTTAAGGGTTTATAACGTACTTCTAATGGAATATTTACGTACTGCTAATGGAATAATTCATCGATCAAAATGGAAGAAATCTTATATCTGTCCCCTTTTAATTGTATTGTTGCTGATATTTGCTTGATAACTTTTTTGCTTATATAGAAATGAGTACATTTTCTGATAATTTTAGCTAAGACATTCATAGATTTTTTAACAATACGAATAATTATCATCTTTTCCTGTATGTGCCCTCGTGGGATAAATGATAGCATGTTCCGTTAGCAGTCGTAAGATCTGGGGCTCAAATCCCATCTATAGCATAAGGTGCTTTTGCACGTTTATACATCAGAAAAAAGTCTAATTATTTTGGAAATGTAAGTCAAACTTAAAGGTTTCTTCTATTTTTATATGCATACTAAGTTATTTCTAGTTTATTAAAGTTAAATGAACAACAAAATAAAATAAATTGTGACGATTATTCTAATTTGATTTCTGGCTATGTTTAATTCTCACTCCATTCCACGTCCCTTTCACTTCCGCTGTACGATATTAAACTAACTCCAGAAGACAATTTAAATTAATTTTCGCAAAGAACAGGTTAAGAAGAGATTAGCAAAGAAAATGTTTCGTTGCAGGTAATGAATGATTTTTCGCATCATTTTTATCTCACCAGTTACCTACTCTTTCCTTTAATGAAGTCTATTCACAAGTACAATCTGTTGAGTGAATTTTAAAAGTAATTTGCCCGTAATTGGAATTACTTAGTCCTGGGTGTCTAGCTAAATCAAGTTAATTTTACATTATTAGCTAGTTTGCTTTCAACTGGATGTAATTTTGCATTTGCAGTTATTCTGTTTTGAGACTGTACAGACGTTGGCAAATTTTTAATATTTATTTAGTCAAGAATATGGTTTATTGTAGTTACAAGGCAGCAATATAAGACTGCCGCTTTAGAAGAAATTCTCAATTATATGACTATAATAAAGTCATTATTTTCTTCCTCCTTTCTGCATGACTTCGTGGTGTAAAGGCGCGTTTCCACTACTGCGTACGAATGCGTTCCGTCAATTGAAGACACGTCTACAAGCATCCGTACAAGCGTTTCCACTGCCGTGCATCCGTAGATTATTTTCATTTTCCGCCGCTAGGTGTCACTGTAATATTTTGGCGCCAAACAAGCAGTTCGCGAGTTACGACGCTGAACATCCCGCTTAAGCGAGTATTGTTTGTTTTGGATTTGATATGGATCCTGACGTAAAACGCAGAAAAGTTTTGTTTACTAAATTTCCATGTTATTGGACATTTTTATTTCTGCTCATGAACTGCGAGTAAGGTTATAAGGCATATTATGAACATCACTAATTGCATAGAAGCTGAAGTAAATTTTAAAAATTTCTTTGCGTTTCTAGGAGCCTTAAATATTAATGAAATAATATATATATTATTAAAACTAAAATGCACTGTTACTGAAAAAATAAATAAAATAAATAAAAACGTTAAACGAATTAAAAAATAGTTGGTACTTTAAAAATACCGAGCAACTGTAAAGAAAGGTTCACAATATTTACACAAAATCTGTATACCGCTGACTTCAGGGATATAGCTGGATAATTTATTAGAAATCTCGTTTGTTTTAAAATGCACTATGGGCAGCTATACTTTATGCATAATCCTTAAGCTATTATTTTTAATTTAAAAATTTTTAATTCATATCTCTTTTTATAGAAGTTATAAAAATAAGCTTTTTCACTTTATATATACTCACATTAGGTAAAGAAAATGGAAATATTTAATTAATTAATTCCTTCGCTTCTGCTGGAGGGGATTAAAAGCAATTATTAATTTTTTGTTAAAAAATGTTTAGGGCATTTATACTGTCTCATGTTAATTAATTAGTAACGAAAGTTTAGAGCCGTAAACATCCCAAAGTCTGAGCACATATATGTACATTAACATAAAAGTGAAACGAAATTTAAATAATTCTTTTGCGCCATTGCTGCAAAGAATGAAATTTGAATTTAACAAACATTCTCTATTCGTAAAAAGCAAATTTAAAGTTAATTAAATTTAAATGAAATTTAACGCAAACAAATAAATGATTAATTATTGCTGCGAACTAATCTACAATATCATTTAAATTCTGAGAGCATATGTAAATCAAGTGCAAGTATCAAAATCCATGAATAAATAAATAATTTCAAAAATTTATTTATCCTATTATTCACTTATGCATTTTTATAAATTTTTTAGTATTAATGATTTTTTCACTTGCACTTGATTTACATATGCTCTCAGAATTTAAATGATATTGTAGATTAATTCGCAGCAATAATTAATCATTTATTTGTTGTCATTAAATTTCATTTAAATTTATTAACTTTAAATTTGCCTTTTACAAATAGAGAATGTTTGTTAAATTCAAATATATATGTACAGGGTAGGCTTTAAATTCGTATTATATAATTTTCAAAATTTTTTGCGGGGAAAATTTAAATATATAACAGCATAAATAAAACATTATTTTAAATGCATATAATAATAGAAATAAATTATAAAACACGAATATAGATCAATTGGAATAAAAAACTAAGAAAGTCGCAGACAGGGTGGAAAAAGCGTATGGGATTCGAACTCACGACCCCAAAATCTGAACCTTGTACCCGACTAGCTTTACCACTAAGCTAGCATCACACGATAATGTAATGCATATTTGGGCTTATATACATCATAAAATAAATAAATTCTTAAAACTAAATTTTTTGGTCCTATCGTCTAAAAAATTCACCAGAGTTTGTTCTTCAGCTTCTAATACAGTTCTTACAAAAAGTATTATCTTTCAAAGTGGCGTTCCGATTGAAGTTAAACGGGCTGCTAAAAATATATTCTAGTGCTTACAAATATACAGGGGTTGGACAAAAATATGGAAACACCTTTAAAAAACATGTTTCTTTGCTTAATATGGTGTAGGAAACCCGTTGGCATCCAAAACAGCTTGCAGTCTTCTCGGAATGGATAAATACAGTTCCTGTATGTTTGCCAAGGGAATATTATACCATTCTTCCTGCAAAACGGTGGCAAGTTCAGATAACGATGTTGGCGGTGGATAGCGAGAACGCACTTTCCGTTTCAATGTAGACCACAAAGGTTCGATAATATTCAGGTCTGCTGACTGTGGTGGCCAGTGGAGATGGAGCAACTCATCCTCGTGCTCAGAAAACCAGTCCTGGACAATGTGAGCTGTGTGAAAAGGGGCTTTGTCGTCTTGGAAGACACCATCACCATGGGGGAACAAAGTTTGTACCATGGGATGAACTTGATCGGCCAAAATGTTCACATAAGTCTTGACAGTCATGTGCCCTGACACAGTTATCATGGGGCTAGCAGTGAACCACGATATGGCTGCCCAAACCATAACAGAACCCCCGCCATGTTTCACTCTTGGCAACAAGCAGTCTGTATTATAGGCTTGAGATGGCGTTCTCCAGACGTAAACTCGGCCAGAAGTGGGAAACAATGTGAAAGAAGATTCGTCAGACCATATTCTTCGCTTCCACTGCTCTATAGTCCAGGCTTTATGACCTAAACACCACCTTTTCCTGTTACGGGCATTAGCATCACTGATGAGTGGCTTCTCAATTGCAGCACGGCTAGCAATTCCCTGTTTATGAAGCTCCCTTCTAATTGTTTTGGTACTCACAGGGTTCGGTAACACAACATTCATTTCAGCAGTAACTTTTGCAGCTGTGGTCTTCTTATTTTTCGTCACAATTGCCCTTAATGATCGTCTGTCACGATCACTCAGGACACACTTTCGTCTGCGCTGTGATTTAGCAGATGATGTTTTTCCGCTTTTCAAATATGCGGAATAAATCTTCGATACAGTACCTCTTGAAACACTAAACACCTCGGCTATCTTGCTTACGGAAGCACCTACCATACGTGCTCCAACAATTTGCCCACGTTCGAAGTCTGTTAACTCTGACATAATGCAATGACAACCTCACATAACAGTACTCCGACAACAACTGAACTGTTTAGCACATTTACGAAGTTGTATAGGTGGCGTCAGTAATCAAAAACGCCAGCGCCACCTACATATTTCATTAAAATCAATCTTTCTTTTCAAACATGCATTTCACAAGGTGTTTCCATATTTTTGTCCATCCACTGTATGTTACCCAAAAAGGCATATTTATAAATACAGAAATACAAATTTAACATACTCTTTAATGCAGTGTAATATTTAAAATGCTATCAAATTTAATTTATAATTAACGTTTTTAGTTTTTACCTGTTTCAAAGGGAAAAAAATAACAAATCTTTTAATCATATCTAATTTGCTATAGCAGTTTGATATAGTCAGACATTCATTTTCATTAAAGGTAAATAAGTATGCAGAACTAGGAAATAATCGCCGGGACAAATTTTGCTATTTCATGAACTTGAAATTATAATTTTTGCCGCTAATTTTCTTGAACTGAATTTCTTGAACGCCTGATTTTATCTGCGAACAAGTACTGTAGTTGCAGTTATCTTATTTTTCTTATCTTTTTTTAACTGAATTCAGCTGATTACTGACTTTTTCAGCACGCAGATTTCTCGCTATAATGTTGATACAGAAATAAGTATTTTTTAGCAAAACATTCTTTCCCTAAGCGAGCGTTCATCGCTACTTCTGCCGCCATTAATTTTTGGTGACTACACCTGATTGCTCCTTTTTACCACGTGACCCCAACGCATCTGCAGACATACAGATAGAAGTTGAACATTCTTGAACTCCGTACGTCATCCGTCACCGCACATCGACCGGATTGCAGACGTCAATCAAAGTGAATTCGCTCGCTGATTGGAGAAACGCATACGCACCGCAACTCATTAATGGGCATAATGACCTCAAAATTATGCCCATTAATCGCTACATACAGCGACTTTCGGAAATATTTTTCAAAAATATTCAACGTGTTGCTAATCCTGTGCTTCATATGCTACCCGTATATGATCTTACTGTTGCTTCTTCCCGGAAGAGACCCAGAGCGGTTCTCAACCAGGAATATTCAGCTCTCCCATTTAAACGGGCTAGATATGAGCATACTGACAGCCATGTGAATAACTACCTCTCGTTCCTTAACCCCCCCCCCGCCGCCTCTAAGTTCTTTAATGCACACAGCATTAACTCGAGGAACCCCCTTTAACGTTTCTTTAAGAAGAAACATCACAGTCTAAAAGGACTGAATTAAAATATTCTCTAACTTTGAATGGACTAAAATTGAAAAAGATTTTTTAATACTGCTCTTTTCTTCCTATAAAAAGGAACTTTCTTAGGCGTTTAACAACGTCATTTTAGACCTTAAGTACCGCATTGAATAGCGGTCAAAAACGAAACGTCTCCCTCCCAGCTGATCACTGGCAGAACTACTTTTTTGACCTGTAAACAGGCTCCCCCCTCCCTCCCACCCCTGAAGAACACGCATCGGAAATTTCCCTGCGTGTTCTTCAATTCTGACGTATGCAAAACATGATTATCAAGGTTCAAGGAAGCTTCAGCTTTTATTTTTCTAGTCTAAATTTTTTATGGCTGCCCCTATCTAAATTATTCTGGCTCTTTTTCGGCGCAAAATTAAGACCTTCTGAGTTTTTTTGCCTTTTTTTGACTCAGTGCGAAGGCACTTATTCCAAGTCATTCGACTTTTCAAAATTTTTACCCTATTTGACAATCCCCTCTTTTTGATGATGTGTTAACTAGCTACTGCACCAATGTTCTGTTTCTTTACTTTGCCGTAAAATCATGGGCACCAATGCCTTGTTACTACTTCGTCTTAGGGAGGAAACTAATGCAGAAACAGACAGGTGAAACCGTAACTATCTAAATATCAACTGAGAAAACTAAACTCTTAAGATTTTGCTAAATACCACACTTTTAGTGATCGTATAAGTGAATTTTTAATGCATTGCGTTGTGAAAATGCATCCGGGACCGCGCCGTGAGAGGATCGAATAAACAACATGTAAAATCAATATATATATATATATATATATATGAAAAACCCATAACAGATATAAAGAAAACATAAGTAATAGGTTTCCAGATTAAATATCAGTTTATTCAAATTCCTCACAATAAAAATTAAATCTTATCCTAATCAGAGAGTCAAATTTCTTATATGTGTTACATTTTCAATTTACTTATTTTAGACACAGGGGAATTCTTCAATTTGTCATTTACTTTTTGTTACATTTAAATTCATGATTTGCAAATCTATTACATGACTCTTTTAATTTAACGGGTACCCGATCTATAATTTCTAAGAGGTTAAAGAAAACATATTATTTGCAATTCACATCTGTTCTAAGGAAGATTACACAAACAACTTAAATTATTACATCCCAATTCATATAAAGACCTTAAGGTTTGTCTCGGTAATTTAGAAGGGGGAAGGGAAATAATTGAAAGCCTGAGAATTAATTTAAGATTCGACGTTGTTATTTTACATTCCAAGGAAGTCGTTGAAACCTTACTTAAAGTTCAAACACAAAAAAATAGAAACTTATCTTGTGGTGTACATCTTGAAGTGGAGGACTCGTATCCTAATAGGAGTTGACGTCGGCGGAGCTTATCCATGGTTGCAAATGGAAGTTTCAGAGGACATCGTCCTGTCCTGGCACTATTGGCGAAACACACACGGCAGGTAACTGGTTTTCATAACGACGAAGCAATTTTCACTCTGGAAATCAGAAACAGGAGCACTGCTGCCGAAAATGTCTCTCTAGGCAATTACAGCTCGCCTTCTCTTGCTCATCCCAAGAGCAAGCTCGAAGTTACAATCTTAGCCCAAAAGTAAGTAAGTCCACCCAGTAAGTGATTCCAAGAGTAAGTGAATAAAGTCTCTCGCCTTTTAGTCAAAACGCGGCCGGGGAGCATCTCTCTTCGTAAATTACATCGTTTCTAACGCTCAACCCCAGAGCAAGTTTCAAGAGTAACGTCCAAAAGTAAGTTCCGCACGTAAGTTTCAAGAGTAACGTCCAAAAGTAAGTTCCGCAAGTCATTCCAAGAGTAAGTGAGTAAAGTCTTTTAAATCTTTCAGCAAATACTCATACCTCTTCAATCTCACCTCTTAACCAAAATGCGGCCGGGGAGCATATTTGCCGCTCCCCGCCGGGAAACACTTCTCTTCGTAAATTACATCGTTTCTATCGCTCAACCCCAGAGCAAGTTTCAAGAGTAACGTCCAAAGTAAGTTCCGCAAGCAAGTCTCGCCAAGTCTCGCACGAAAAGTGATTTAAACTCGAATTTTCTTCCTCTCCTTCACAAACGCGGGCTCCCACTATGGCTTCAATTATCGCCCCCTTAATTTTGGCAAAATTTGCGTTTTCAACCCCTGAATGCGGAAATAAGGGTGATCGCGCATGCGCGCCCTTCTTCACTTAGCCAACAACCGGACCCTCAATCGCCAAAACCTGAATGACTTACATCGAAGTTTAAGTGGCAACCTCTGACCCTTCTGTCACGTACTTCCTGTCCTAAGGTCAACTGCACAATGAAATTTCTTCTAGAACATTCTAAAGGACAAGGCGCGCGAAATCATGACTTAGCAAAATTGCCTCCCTTTCCCTGCTTCTTTTCACAATGAATCAAAGCTTGGACAAAAATTGCAAATAAAGGAAAAATAAATAATATTCTTTTAAACTAAAAAATATTCCCAGAAGCATCTGTTTTACTCCAAAATTAAAGCATTAAAATAAATAATTCAGAATCAAATAAAATTAAGATTTCCTTAAATCAGAAAATCATTCACCTAGTTTTTATAACGCGATCAGACAAATTCTCTACACAACAGATGTAATTTCCTTTGAAGATGTGGAGGTAAAGGCGTAATTGCCTATGAACTCCGTAAATTGCACTTCCTTGATCCTTGATCCTCATACGCAGCAGTGGAAACGAGTCTTAATAGTTAGCACACTCGGTGAGCATTCGAGAAGTCCAGGTTTGAGTCTTGGTGAGGGCACTGCACATTTTTCATGTCTCCAGCATCAAAATAACCTAATGAATCTACAGTGGTGTTCGAACTAAAAGAAGGTGGTGGATGATGATTCTTCACTATCAGGATTTGGCGACAGGGTCCTCTAATCCGCAGATGCCCTTTAAAAGGGGAGTATATAAGGTATTTTCTCCCTCCCTTCTGCCTACCTTCGTGGTGTAACCGTTAGCACACTCAGCGCGAATTCGAGAGGTCGAGGTTCGACTTCGGGTGAGGGTATTGCACACTTTCATGTCTCCAGCATCAAAATAGCCTAATGACTCTATAACTAGCCTTTTCCAAAACCAATGCGGAACGAAAAAAATGCTGTCGACTTAAAAAAATAGCGTAACATATTTATTTGTTTCAGTTATACATATATTGCTCTGAAATCTCTTAAAGACAATTCAGAAGTGAAAGTAATTTCGTATTCTACGGAAGTGATCATCTTATAGAATAGTCTATCTATGTTTTTGTATTTATTTATGTTCTCTCAACTAGTCTAAGTTGTGATTTTCTTTGGACATAGATAACATAAGGGGTTTCATTGCTTTCGATATCGAATTACGTAAGTTTTTTTCCCTGCATTTGTATCCTGTAAATAAAATTTAGAATGTTATAGATTTATGAATTATGGTCAAAACAATTCTTCAGTTTTGTAACTGCTATACGCCTTTTAAACGTAGTATTGTAGAATCGTTAGGTTTTTTTTTAATAGGAGGAGACGTGAAAAATGTGCAAATTCCTTTACCGGGACTCGAATCTGGACCTCTCGAATACTCGAGTGTACTACCGTTATATAACGAAAGCATGCTGGAAGAATGGAGAAAATACCCTATAGTATCTCGTTAAATAACTACGTATCAAATACAACATCTTTGACTAATTATTTTTTTACCAAATATTTAATTTTTCTATACCCGCTTTCATTCTACGTCTGCCAAAGATGATCCATTTAAAATTCTGTACATGATTTAACTTAACTTTCAGTTTCTTCAACTACGAAATGCATGGGAAGCAGAAGTCCAGAATTCTTTTACTAACAATTCCTTACGTGAATGGTTCTTTCACATTAGTTTTTTATGTAAATGGTTCTTTCACAAACAATTCTTTACCTAGATGAATCTTTCTCTGGCAATTTCAGATATAAAACATATAGCTAGAATAGACAAATATTTGGTTACTGAATGTATTTTTGAGCCCATCAAAACATCTCCATGAGCGGAGCGAACAACACTTCAGTCTATTAATTTAAAATAAGCCTTTCAATGCAGTTGTCAACCCCCTCATCTGTGATGGGAACTTGCGCCGCCACTACCTCACAGCATTTATTTTCTCATGCCCCATGCCTCTGTTAGCATTATATTTATTCTATGTTAATATTTTTATTCCTCACCACCTGTTTGAGGATGCCAAAATTATCTGTTGCTCAGATGATATGGCAAGTTGGCCTACCTCCTACAGTACTGATAAATCAGCTTGCGTTCTAGACCAATCTCTAAAGAACATTCTGATTTAGTCTCAGAACTTCAAACTGTAATTCAAACCTCAAAAATCATCCTTCAAAGTTTTTACTACAGATCGGCAGCCCAGAGATCATATAAGGACGATGGATAATATACCTCTAATACAAACAGCAAATCCAAGATATCTTACAGTAAAACTTGATCCTGAATTGCGCTTTACTAAGCAAATCAAGAACTTCAGAAATAAAGCGGAGCCAGATTTAGACTTGATAAGGCCCTAAGCTATTTGAGATATGGGGCCCTTTATATGTCTGTTATACTATTTATACTATATTTTCATTTTGGGGGTCCACCAGAAAAGTGGGAGCCCTAAGCTATAGCTTGTGTAGCTTATACGTAAATCCGGTCCTGAAATAAAGGTTTAAAGAAACTAAAAATCTCAAAACGCTTATTTGGCACTCTAACTGAGGAGCAAACCCCAAAATTCTTTGAACCAACGACACAATTCTAAACAGACCACACCTTTAGCATGCCACCCCTATCTGGACCAATGCTTCAGCCACAGCACTCGGTTACCTAGACAGCGTCCAGGCTAGAACAGCTAAGATCATTATTCGAGTAATTCTTAAAAACGAAAAATAGCTCAATAAATTTCGATTGCAACCGTAAATAGCAAACAAAGGCAATAAATACGCGGGCAATCAAAGTCGAATTATTCTATAATTATTTCCCTGTTATGGGTTAAACATCCTGCTGGTTTACCACACATACTGAATATCCAATTGAAGGAGAAACTCGCCAGTGTAAAACTCAAAAGTTAGGAAAAAAAGCAATCTTATTTTGGCACACACTTCGCACGCCAAATTAAGGTTGCTATTCATTAATACCAAAATAAGGTTTGCCTAATTTTGATACATATTGAAAATTTCTCTGGAATTAGAGGCTTTACTGTTTTCATTCATACTGCATGCTGTACTTGTAATTATAGAAGCTTTTTGTGTATTAATAGCAGCCAAATATTTCACTTAAAATCAGCAGAAGAATCAACAGATTTTACTTCTAAAAACTTTGAAAGAGAGATGTAATTAACAGTTATTTCAAACAAGATAAATATTTTTCATGCCTATATTTTTATTCAAAAAAGAGTAACACAATAATAAAATAATTGAGGAAATTTTTGTTATCAATATGGATTTACTCAAACGCAAGCTACAGACCTCGGGCTTGATAAAGTATAATTAATTACATTTTATTTTCAGCATTAAATACATTTCATTCGCACCTGTGTTGTGTGGAGGCTAAGTGATAAATTTTGCGGAGTAAACATCCGGAACTTGAACCATTTTCTTTTTCCGCCTATCCTTATCCTCATAAGCGATGATGTCATTTATCAAGTTCGCTTCGCGAAGATAAATTGGGTAAAATTTTCTTCCCTCTCTGATTTTCACAGCTCGTCGACGTTAATCACGCAGTCAAGCAGACATTTTTTCTTACTTACCTCTTCCTTCTGCAACTCCTGTGTTGATTTATAGAGGGCGCTTTAAAAGGCAATAATTCTTTCCCATTTTGGACAGTTTGAAAAGCCTCCAGTTAATTTGGAAATCTGCTTCTATCGAGGCTATAGTTCTGCTGTTCTTTCTTTCTTCTTGTAAAAATACACGCAAACAAAATAATGACATCTTCTTTCTATGAGCATTTTATGTTGGATTTCTCCATAAGAGATAAATAAGCATAAGCTTCGGACAAAGAAACTTCCGATGTTACTAAAACTTTTCATGAGGTATTGGCTGTAATTTGATCAAGTAATGAATTTCTAATAATAATTCAAAAGAATTTCCAGCTTTGAAATAAATGAGTCTATCCTGGAATTCCATTCCATTTATTGCCCCTTTAAAATGGTGCATTTTTATTTTTAGTTTTCTTACTAAATCGTTATATTTCCTCATAGTTTCAAAAATATGGTTCATTTTAATTTCTTGTTTACTTCGAGTCTTTGAATTCTAATAATTAATTTTATAGTTATCAGTGTATGTATTTTATAGTTTGTTTATTTCAAAAAGGAAAAGCCATATTAAACGATCAGATTCATACACTACAGCCTATTAATTGCTTGAAAAAAAATGAAATAATTTTAAACTAAAACCTAAAATAAAACAAAAACACATGCATGGAAAGGCAGCGGATTTTATCATGTGTAGCTTGTATTACAGCTTGTAAGTTTTTAAATAATCATCTTATTCAGTTGTAAACATGACAGTGATGGAAAACTTAGAAGTATATAAACATTCCCTATTAAAAAATTGTTTATATTATAATACACCTCTATATTGCCTTACTACTAGCTTTAATTGCCTTTTAATGTATTCAACGTGCAACAGAAAAACACTTCTAAACAATGTTTGTTCGCTTTGTTCCGTTGTTATTGTAAACTCCTTCTTGATACATTTACACTCATTGAAATAGATCATGTTTCTCTACACATTCACGTTGTATAAACCATGAAAAACGTTTGATCCTCATTCTTTCATCATTCACATCCATAAATGAAACACAGTTCATGATTTTAAAATAATGCAAAAGCTTTATAATAAAATTTTAGTTATTAAGTGAATATTTGAAACATATTTTCAAGTTGATGTTTCATTCGCATATCTTAACGGAAAAAAATTTGCTTACTACGGATATGGTTAGATCAGTATACAGAAGAGAGAATATACAAATGTAAAATTAAAAATTAGAAGAGCAGTCTTTAGTTTGGTAGAAATTTCTTGCAAAACTCGATTGATTTTAAGAAGGATTAATATAGGTTCTTCGTGTTCAAGGACTAAAGCGTTCTGCCTTTTACTTATCAAAATTTTCAGATTGTGTTTTGTAATGTTGAATGTTATAACAGTAATGAGACGAACAGGCCATATAAAATAATGGTTTCGGAGCAATATCTGTCATTCATGCAGACCTCATATATAATTTCAGTTAGAAATGAACCGCAGTGATATCAATACAAAAAAAAAACCCGAAATTTTATCAAAGTGTCAATCCGATTAACAACGAAAAATAATCCATAAAAACTATCAGCTAATATTTAGAACATTTACGAAGTAGAAAAAAAAAGAAACAAAAAGAGGATTTTTTATTCCATAATTATTGAAAATAATGCTTATATGTTTTATGTCATTACCTAATTCGTTCGGACCTATAAATTTGAAACCTGTTTTAAACGTCTGCCCCCGTTGCTTGAAAAATCGAATTATTGCCTTAATTTTTTTCATTAAAAGTTTTACTTAATAGTTTTTAATTGTGAGAAATTCTTCTTGCTTCTCCAATATTAACTTCTGACGATCGTGGAGCAAAGTCTTTTCTTTTATGTTTGTTTCTAATACTAATTCAAAAGCTTTCTCTTTCTACATTTTTGCATAACTATAATTTTAGCTACCTCATCGCTAAAAATAATTTTTTGTTATTGTGACTTATATCACTTGTTTGACAATAAATTAAGAATAACCCTTCGAATTTTATTCCGACAAGTAGTGCAGGATTGCACTTGTCGTTGAAATAAACCTTGGTCCCTATACAATCGTACGACTCTGTCCAGTTCCAATCTAATTTTGAAGGAGAGCCCTCCGGGTGCAGGGTTCAATGGTCTCCCACCCCTCTTTTCCAGCCAAGAAGCCACTCGAAGGAACTTCCGGCTCCCCTTATATTTTAAACGTTCCTCCACAATGCCGAAAAGACAGTACACATTTACAAAACATCCAAGCTTTTCTGAAATTCAAGCTGATCTCGGGCCCAACAATACGGCATCCAGAAACGCTAACCACTATATTGATCAATCACAGCGGTATTAGAAGTCAATGCTCAGATTTAGTTCTCTTCTTTCAGTTAACAATCTTGTCATAATTCAAGTCTAAGAGAATTTTTCTTGAAAAGTCTAGTCTTATCTGTCAATATATTTTTTATTAATGAGACATTATGTGATTATATTATGTTCTAATGCTGTGTAGTTGTCGATTAGTTATTTAAATTATTTCTTATTTAAACAAAATTTTAGAAGCTGTTTACATAAATTAGGCTTCAAAAACTGCAATAACACCCTGTCTAATAGCTGTAAAAGTGCAGTAGAATTTGATGGTAAAATATAATCTCAGTGCTTAGGTAATCTAATTTCAAGAATATGCAACCAATAAACAAGAAAACGTTTCTAATCCTATGAAAACGATGATTTCTGGCACAAAAAAAAATTTTTAATTAATCACTAAATATTTGTGCTGCTAAACCAGGCTTTTTTATTAATCTCGATGAATATTAGTAAGTGGTCACTGTCTGTATCGCTCAGATTTCCTGAATTCAGTGACGTAAAATACTCTTTACCTTCTGTTATTTATTTTAGCATGAAATTGCAAACAATTATAGTAATTTATTTCAATTTCCTTTTAAAATTGAATGTAAAACCCTTCGGATTACGAGGGATTGCTATGTTTGGGAACATGGAAAAGCGAATAATTTGACAAACAGTTTAGAATTTGAAACAAGTATCTGTCTTTCAAACTGATTTATTCTGTGTAATCGTAACTGTGAAGTGAATTCAAAGTTTTTGAAATGCCGAAGTTCTTAATTTTCAGTGAATCTTATTAGAAATGCGTTAAAGGTCATCCTAAGAATCCTCAGATAATTTCAAAACCATTAAAAGAAGACAACATTTTTGCTCATTGTACACTTTCTGTGCGTCTTACGGATACGTTTAGAAATGAATATGCAGAACTACGGTTAAATTGACAAAAATGTTTGAAATTAGACCAGACATGAATATGCCAGTATTTCACTCGAAGAGCGTTAGTGTTTTCAGTGAAGAATATATATTTCAGAATAATCTATAAATACATTTAACATACAAATTCCGAAGACTCGAACAATTTCTCCTTCAGATTCGAAGTGAACTCTGTTGAGATGAGAGGACGTAAAGAAGTTGTTCAGAATAGTGAGCATTTATCATTGAACTGTAATGCTATTCAATAACAAATGACACAAAACCACAAAGAAAGGTCATTAGAAATAACTCATGTGGCAATTCTAGCCGAATTCTTTATTTTGAATTTGGAAGAAAATTTTTGTTTTTAACTTATCTTAATTTTTAGCACTGTAATTTCTATAAATATTTTATAGTTAGTATTTTCTAATAAAAATATAATGCTTAGTTATAATTAATATCATTTTATTTTTCTGTATTTGACATCATTTTGCATCATTTGATAAAGCAGTGTCCGTATTTTAACATGGTAAAAATGTCCAAAGCTTCCTTCCAGAAATAAAAATTCTGATGTGAGCACCACATGGCATCCTTGTACGTTCTATTAAATTAGACACATTTTTTTGCTGCATGTCATTTAAGCTTATTTTCTCGCAATTCATTAGATATATCTTTCTAATTCAATTAATTCCTTTCGTGGCAAGGCAAAAATACATAAAAACTCAAAACACCTTCATTAAAAATTATAAAATACTGAAAAACATAAAACACCAAATACAGTTAAAACAGTTGATAAAAAACAATTTTTTCAATTAAAATTAGAGTTTCTACACAAAAACAAGTAATTCTGCCAACCTGCAAGAAGGTAGATTTTAAGGCAAGAAAGTAGACATCATGTTTGCCAAAGTACATTTTTTGATCCTCTATACAAACCATAATGCAGCATACATAAAAAGAAGCAAAAATTGCAAAAGAATGTTTAATTGGGAAATTTCGGAACCACTGATTCAGAACTAGCTTCTGTTCAATTTGTATTTTATTTTTTCTTCATATATTAACGTTAATCTTTTTTCCAGTTCTCTGTGTGACTAAATGAAATTCGTCAATTTTCTAAAAATGGTCAGTCATTCTGTAACGAAGGTGCAGCTGTTGGGGGTCATAATTCCCGGGAAAATGCGCGAGAAGAAATGTGGCTTGAATTCAAGGTTACTATCGCTTTCCTAAATGTTGGTAGAAGCTTTAACTCAGCATCAATTAAAGTGATGCAAGTTGATTTAAGGTGCCGTAAAAACATATTTTAAGATGAATTTAAAATTACAAAGGTAAATAAACATTTAAAACGATGTAACAGAAGGTGCTTTTGCGAGATAGAATTTCGGAGAGTTTGGCATTCTTGGCAAATTCCTGTTTTTTTTTTCCAGCTTGTGTAACATCTTCAAGGAATAATTAATAAAACGAAGTTGAGTGGATATCATGAGTTTAGGATTTCTATAAATTCTGCTGAGGGCTTACATACCAGCAGATTTACATACAGTAATGGACATAAGCAAAGTCATACTTTGCATTTCCTCAAAAAAAATGAGAAAAATTGTAAAATTTATTATTTTTATTATAACATTATTTGTATACTTGCAAAAATAAATATAACATTTCAACCGTTCAAAATGAAAGAGAAAAAGGAAATCACAGTGATGAAAATATCAGAATGTAAGATAACCAACAATTTTATGGTAATTTCTCAATAATTTGCTTAAGGGTGTTTTTGATAACAGCCTTGAGCTTATTTGGCATCGAATTCATGAATATTTTCGTTTCTTCAGAAGAATCTTCTTTTCATTCTTCTGGGAGAAGCCTTTCATATAAACATTTAGTATATTGTGTTTCTTTATCCTATTGTCAATCTCTTTCCGTAAATGTTCGCTCTCTAAGCGTTACGGGCTTATCTATGAAATTGCAAAGTTCTTTAAACTGTCATGAATAAATGGTATTTTCTTGATTGCAATAAAAAAAACGGCTCTCTCATTTTTACTTTGATTCTGCTCTTCTAATATCCATCAAACCAGAAATCGGATATATTCAAAGCAAGCAGAAGTTTTCATGTATAATGAATATAATAACCACCCTTCTATACGAAATTTTCCACTCATAACGCTCTGAGGGTTGCCAGTGGCTTGAGCCCGTTGACTGAGAGTGTGCAAATGCAAATGCTTTCTTGCAAAAGGGGGCATTCCTTTTCTTAGTTTTACTGATATATGTTTTTCTTCTAGCTGTTCTAGATTTGAAACCAGTCCAGTAAAGAATTCTGTAGTCTCTGGATGAATTACTTTGTCAGTCTCCCTTGAGAGCTGTTACGATAGCATTTGAAGAAATATTTGAATTCACTTCCCCAACTATTGCTAATTTTTGGGCGACCACTTCTTGGTGGATTTATCGCACTACCAGATGATTTGAAGTTTTTATCACAGTTTTTACTGTGTACAGATTCTAATTCGTTATTTCACCAATTTCTTTCAGTGATTTATTCTGATTCTATCAGTGGATGATTATTTTTCTTTTTCACATCTCACTTTACAAGCGTACTCTAGCTATTTCAAAATTTCGATAAACTAAGCAGAAACAGTGGAACTTTCAGGGCTACTTCAAATAAATAAAACCATCACTCTGACTGGCATATACAGAATGATGCAATGTAACTTAATTTGCATAAACTCAGCACTGTCCTTTCAGTCTTATTTTTATGGGTGGAAAGATTCTGTTTATTTTGTAAGTTCATTAATTTAAATTTTAATTTAAAATTTCGTACTTACCTTCAAAATATTCTAAAGATAATATAAATAATGTATGTTTTGATAAAATTAAAGAATCTTAACAATTGTCCCCATTCTTTGACAAAATGAAAAGTGTGTTTCGCTTATGTCCATCACTGTATATCAATGATAGAACAGTTGGAAATAATCTACAAATGCTGCTTTGCAATTTAAAATTGTTATGCGTATCTGTAATGTATAGTTATTCACGTTTAACGGAATAAAGTTAATGGGACTATTCGAAATAAAATCCTGGAGTAGACTTAGCATTTTAATTCCAGCATTACAATTTTTAGCTGAAATTTATGTACATATATTTCAAATTATTATATTATAATTGAAAAGATTATTAAAAAACTTATGCTAATTTACCCAGAAAAATATGCTATTTAATATGCTAAATGATTTCGAACCTTTATCTTTAATACGTAATCTATTCTACGGAGTTTCTGAGATGCGGACATGTTGGAAATGAACTTGAAACCAATAGTTTCTGCAAGGTATTGTTCAAATTTTGTCATGCAAAAGCATTTGCATTATAACTGTCTGTGAATCATCAACAACAAAAAAGCCTGTCATTTTCATTTTGAATAAATGAATCTAAAATTTTATGAAAGTATTTGTTTTCAAATGGATGTAAAATTATTCCATATTAATTTGATTTTATTGTTTTTCTTTTCTTGTCGGTCTTCATGCTAATTCTTAAAAAATTAGGTTTTTTAGATCTTTTCCTAAAAACGTCTGATTTTTGTATAAAGGAAGTAACTTTAATTATAAACCCATTATCCACCAAATCTAATAAATTGCTTCTTTATTATCTTGCAAACTATTTCCTGTTCTCTAAAATGAAACCTTACCTCTAAGGTAAACCTTTACGGAGCACAGCTTTGTATTCAAATGTAACAGTGCTGAAAATAATGTTATAAATATTATTTATAATGTATAATTTTATGTTTATCTTATAAGGTATTTCTCTCACTTCCCTAGCGTGCTTCGTGGTGTAACGGTAGCACGCTGGGTCGGTATTCCAGAGGTCCGTGGTTCGATTCCCGGCGAAGGCGGTTGCATATTTTTCATCTTTTCTGCTTCCAATTAACCTAATGACTCTACAATCTATTCAACCAAATCACAGAAAAAAAACACCCTGTAAAGGTATTTATTATCTGTAGACATCGTAGCTACAGGACAATGCATGTTTACAGTTAGTATTAAGCTGGTTTGTAAGCCTATTCTTATCCATATAATCATAATTTTAAGGATCCAAAATAGAAACCGTTGCAAACGAATGAAAGGAAATTCCAGCAACTGGTTTCTGCAAAGCACCCATCAATTCTAAAAACATACCAAAACATATAAACTATCAGAAAAAATTTGTGTAGAGGTCGTTTTCTCGCAAAAGCCTTTTCTCTGATTTAGGATTAAACTTTTGTGCATATGTGCATTTATACTAAATTTATATTTATTATAAATATAAACATTCATTTGTCCACAAGTTTTTCGCCATATTTATCGAATACTTTATTTACGTAAAAAAATGTCATGCACTAACAAGGGATAAAAGCCGTCTGGTTAATATAAATAACCAGGAAACGTCACAAAACTTTGCTTTTACATTTTCATAAAAGAAAATTCCTTTCTAAATAGCACTATTACAAACGGTAAACGAAGTTATGTTCCTGTTGTTGGTCACTTGTCTGACGCATAGTCCGCCTAAGACCATGAAATTCTCATGGTAAGGAGCTCTAAATTACGACTGCCGTTGGCAACAGTTCTCCCTCCAATTTTGATGAAGAGCACCCGGGGGGGGACGGGTCCGATGGTTTCGGCTTACCGCATATTTGGAGTGCCACCCTACTGCACCGCGCTATATATTTACAAACATCCATACCTTCTCTGGGATTCGAGCCCGGGTCCTTCGGCACAGCAGTCAGCGACGCTAACCACTACACCGGTTGGGCGGCAAACGAGCTTGTAATTAAATAAAATATGAATTTTCATTTTACTCTATGAAGATGATGAATTACTTGCAAATGTTTAACATTTCTGTCTTTAAAAACAAATCTATTTTGTTTTCAAAACAAATTTGCATTTTAATCGCATTTAATATTTTAATCTGTACTTTTCAAGCTCTGTGTTTTCGATTTAATTTTAAGCAAACAAAACTGCTTCACGTTCTTTTTTAAAGCAAAGCATACGTTTAAAAAATATATATTTGTGTGTGTGAGAGAGAGCGCGGGAGATGACTAAGATTTACTAAACTCTTATTTCATGTTATAACACTTTGAATGTAAAATCTGAATCTGCGAAATCACGTTATCTAGGATCGATTGCTAGGTTCTCCATATGTGAAGGAATTTTAGAAAAACATTTTGATCTTGATGATACTTTCCCAGCTGGCATTTACGAAGCTAGATCCTCAAATCTTCATCAAACGAAACTTTTTAGTCATCACACATGGGAGGAAAAACTGACAACAGCTACATTGTCTTATATTTTTCTCTTTAATGTTGCAAAGCAATATAGGATATAAGCATTCTGAAAAAGTTGAACGTATTTTCAATATATTCTGAAATCCTGATCTAGAAAGTAGAAAATGTCTAAAAGGTATTACGCTGTAATAGTTACGAAATCTGAGCTTTGAATAAATTCTTAAGGCATCTATTAAATCGATTTTTTCCCCAAGCCTGTAGCTTTAAAGAAACAAAACTTCTTTAAAAGCTAAATGTTGTTCAAACGAAATAATATTTTCAATAAAAATATTGTTGCAGGAATCCACGACTTTAGTACAGCATAATATTGTAACCGATGATTTTATAGAACTATCTTTAAGTTTATAAGCATGTTACTTTATATTTCACCTCTCTCAAAACAATAGCTTATACAACCAATCTGATCAAAAATATATCTGCTTTCATACACAGGTTCAAAATATATAATTTTAGAAAAGTTTTATTTAATTCAATGACTGTAATCCCTATTAGAACTCATATTAAGCATTCCTGATTTTTAATAAAATATTTGAAATAAAGTTATTTTATAGCTTAAATCAGTTTTTAAAAAAAAATTAATTTAACAATCTACTTTGAACAGTGCAACTTTACAAGAATTTAAAATCGTTAGGAAATATATAGAAAATTGATGTTTCGGTATAGAAAAATATATTTTCAGGTGCATATCATAGTGTTTGTATATCTTTCAAATACTGTGTACAGATGTTTGCATTATGTTTTGGAAAACAATTTTCATTTTTCATTCTTTTGTTTCTTTCCTATATTTTAAGATTCTTGAAAAATTTATTACCTATAGATTCTACACAGTGCATTTTCTTATAATTTAACTCTGTAGATGTTTTTTTTTTCCTTCTATAAAGCATAAATAACTATTCTTTTTCAAAATGACTTTTTTATCCGTCTTCAGAATAAAACCAAAATCCTATTCTATTTCCGAATTTGTTCTAGATGTTCTATTCGCAGCAAAGAGTTTCCTTTTTCTTTTTTTACAAATCTTGAGCAGGTCTGTAAATTCCGTGTCCTGTGTTTTTAGCAAAACTCCAGAATATAAGAACACGCAGTCAGAATTTCCTACTACTTTTAGATCGAAATAGCCGCAAAGCCATTGGAGCAGGTGCGGTTACAGCTAATGCTGACAATCACAGTGCCTATCCTGTGGGTTTAGTGGATCCCTTGGGATATCGAATGGATTTAGGCTGCGGGTTCTGGCAACGACCAGTAATTAAACATAATTCTTTTCAGGAAGCCAGGGTTCTGATAAATTCGGCTTTAGGTATGAGCTTGGTATTCTAATGATTGCTGAGTTATTGGGAGAAATTACATTTATTGTATCCTTTCAAATAAATGAATGTTATTTTTAATGCTATTGTTTTACTTAAGAGTATGAGTCAATGTCACGAAGAATCAAATTTAAACGGGCTTTCTAAATATGATTTTTAGGTATCAAAATAAAATAAATTAAATATTTATCTTAACGATGCTTCGTACTGATAACATATTTCTGTAAAAAATTATAATTTCAAATTCATTTGCCCCAGCCAAAAACCTTCAGGTTGAATTATTGTCGTTCAAGAAGTGAGATTTCTGAGAATTTCCATGCACAGCCAGTATAAGATTATGTCGATGACAATTTTATCTCAACTAATGTATTAATTACTGTCTTTCTTTAATTCTATAACCTACATTATAGCTTAATAGCAACTTTTAAGAAGGTAAAAAAAAGAATCAGTGTATTTCATGCATAATATTTTCTTTTATATCTTGATTCCATAGTCAATAAAAAATTCTTGAACATTTCTTTTGGCATTTAATTATCAAATTTCAGTTTTAGTTTTTCAAGACGATTACCTACGTATTCATGATCCACTTAATCAACTGTCTACTCATGCTACTGTTTTATCCAAATTCTTTTCGATGCTTTTGAAATCAGAAGCTATTTTATGATTGCAGTTGTTAGATTGCAGATTTGAATACAAATAAAAAATTAATTTTTTTAAAAACGCTATAAATAATAAATATCATTAAATTTTATTTAAAAAAGCATATCAGGATATAATAATTTGACGTTACATACATAAAGCACAAAACTGAGCGTATTCTAATTAAAACTTGTAAAGAATAAAAAATTCTTATATTAAATTATATGAAAATTATAACCATCAAAAATAAGTTAGTAAATAATTTTCTACCAGTATTCATTTTAATTTCTATTAAAATGGATGCGAGGGATCGTAATGTCACTTGACTGAAATTCACTATATTTAGCATTTTACAATTATTTAGAAAACATCCCCTAATTTTGCTTTTATAAAGCTAAATCTTAAATTACTTATTTAAGAAAAGTGTTTCAAGTTAATTATAGGTTGTTTTCCTAAAAACGTCGTTCTTCTTAAAATGTACGATGTATACAAAGCGCGGATGTAGAGTAGTAATATTCATTTCATGTCAAATTTCGAGCTGCACATTTCGTATTTTCTATAAACTCCCAAAAATGCAACTTAAAATTTCGCAGTAGGATAGTTTATTCGAGACGTATATAGTTATTATATTTAATTTCAACAATTTAAAAAGTTGGAAATTAAAATGTTTTTAAGTTAATATTAATTAATTATTAAACACTTTCTTAGACATGTATATCATAACTTGAATTAAACGCCTTCTGGCTGTATATCATATTATTCATATTGGTTACTTATTTAATCAAATAAGAATTTCATCAAAAAAAATTGTTATATTGTGAAGCAACCATTGCAGTGGTGTAAAGATTTCAAGGAACATGAATTAGAAAGACACAATAACACGCCGAACAAATACTTAATTCAGAAGTCAAACAACAAATTTGCGCTTGCGCGTTCGGCAAAACCATCGAAACTAGTCATGTGAAAATTTGAAAATATAACGTTGATTTTTGTTGTTTGACTTTTGAATTAACATGAATTATATTTAAAAAATACCTTGAACTTTTACTAAATTATTAAGCTTATTTTCTGCTTAAATCTTACATTATCGCAAGCAAGAAAGTGTTTTCTGATCAAAAACTCTTTATACAGCTCTTTATCCTTCTAGGTAAATATGAAACAGAATGCAAACTGATCACTGATCGCTTCTCTGAACGCTATATCATCATTAAATTTTTTCTGAATTATAAAAAAACTAGTGTGGATGACTGAATTTTACAGTATGGTATTCATTGTGTAGTAATGTAAATTATAAAAAGCATATCAATCAACAAAGTTTAAAATCTATGCAAACTGAATCAGCATATATTTTCTTCTTCTTTAATATTCAGCACAGCTAGCAGCTGGAAGTTTCAGGTTCAGTTTTTAAAATGATCAAATTTCCAAGATATCATGATCCAGTATATTTAATAAATCTTTAATTAAGCATGTTTTATACGAAAATGAAATTCTTAGTTAGGATTTTATAGAGAGACCATTTGAAACTTCAGTTTTGCGAAGATACTTTTAAAAGACAAAATTTCAGACATATGTAAACAAACTAAGCCAGATGAAAGGAATCTTTCGAATTTCATATTTTATCTCATTTTTACCCCATTTGTATTTAATTTCGCCTGACGCTCAGATTTTCCTACCACAGCCTGTCTGTCATCGATAAATAGGGCTTGAGGCATAAATTACCGGGATTAACAATTCTCTTAAAAAGCTTCAAGGAAAAAATGAAAATCCAAATAAAAGTTTCTAGGAAAGGTGACAGTGAAAAATCAGGCAGCTCCTTTCGACCTTATCAGACGGTTCGATCTTAAACGAATATCGGGAACCATGAATAAAACATGTCCCGGAAAGATGCAAAATCAGCAACAAGGAAAGAAACCAGCAAAAGCTTTTAAATCTTTTAACAAGCTTTTCTCTTTGGCGCCTTTTTTAGCACAATGAAATAAAGACATCCAAGGAAAGAAAATTTTTAGGAAGCGAGGATTCGCTATATTATTGGATTTAATTTTGGATGCTAGGAAAGACTGAGGTGCATCGGAAAAGAAACTGAAAGAGAAAGTAAAAAAAGTTAAGGAGAAAAAAAATCTATGCTGAAACTTTCATCTGTAAAATTTATCCGATAATACATAATTGTTGCAGATTATTTACTACATTTTCCTTGCTATTGATGGAACTTGTAACCTGTTTACTTAATGACGCTGTTGAAATCTCGCTTTAAATAAATGTTTACAGTATAGACTATTGTAAACTTTTATTTCAAGTTGGAGGGAAAGGAAAAATGTGTTGCCAAAAAAGTGAATAAATTTATACTTTCATATGTCAGAATGTATTTTCCAGTTGGAACGGAGCTATGAATGCGAACAATCTTCGTCGTATTATTAATGCGGTCATTCGTCATAATGTGGCTTCTGTGAAGTTTCTACATTTATACATTCTACAAAGACATACATTCTATGAAGTTTATGTATAACGTGAAAATGTCAGTTAAATAAATAACGAGCCTGAAACACTTTTATTCATCTGAATAGCTCTCATATCAGTTCATTAAATTTGTAAGGCATCTTAAACATCTTCTGAGAAAAATCTTTCGAACTTTTTTTAAATAAACCGATTTCTTGTTATTACAAAATAAGAAGTGTTACCACTTCAGAAAATATTTGTTCCAAGCTTTGTGCACAGACGATTCTGTGAATAAATGCGTAGCTACTTCTTAATAATTAAGATTTTTTTATTAAATAATTTTCTAATCCCCTCAGGACGTTAATTTACAATGAAATGGCTCGAAGTACGCGCTTTTTTTTTTTTTTTTTTTTTTTTTTTTCTATGCAGGAATAACATTTACTTTAACAAGTGATTAGAAAATGACAGTCTTAAGGAAATTTTATTCTGAGATAAATATATCTGCTAATACTAGAAACATACTTATCCTAACAGAGATAGTACTGAAGCTGATGGAAATTTAATTTGAAATATTGTTGTATATTTTCATGGACGAAAAATTGAAACATAAAATAATTTTTTTTTTACTACAGTCACAACTATGTATAGTAAAATAAGAAATTCCAAATAAAGCCAAATTTAAAATTCTTACGAGGAAATCTGAGACAAAAGAATTAATTATTCATACATTCATAATAGTGGTTTGAAGTTTAAGAAAATTTACTTATTAAAGAAGTTCAAATGCAATAAGCTTACTAAAATATGTGAAAATTTAAAAACGTTAAAGAAATTTCTTACCTATTAAAAGACTACCTTTGAATTTTACCAGAAAAAATTAAACTTGAAATGTTATAATTTGTAGAATTTAAGTAGCAAATTATATACAATAACATCGTTATCAGGGAAATTACGTCTACTCGTAACTTAATTATGGCAAGTAAAAAAATTAAAACATTTTCATTTACTTCTTTACATATGACTCGTATCCAGTTCCGATAGCAAGAGTTTGATTTAATTAAACAGCTGTCTCATTATTTTAGTTTTTCTATATTTCTTTTTTATCAATTTGCACTAGAATTCAAATTAGTTTAAACATAAATAAATGTCAAATTTCAAACTTTATCAGAGCTATTCAACAGCTTCGGCTGGCTGTTACTTTACTTAAGATTTTAACAACTGCACTTTCCCAGCAAAGTTTTGTTTGCTTTTCGAAAGCGAATTAGTTAGGGTGAGCCAGCATTTACACTAGGCTTTATTAATAGTATATTTTATCTTTTATTTAATTTAAATCTATGTTGAAAGCTGTTTGTCTACTCGTAATAAATGTAAATGAAAGTAATTCTAAATCTGTTAGTTTTTAATTTGTGCAACCGCCAGGTTGACCTGTTAAAAAAGAATTTTACTTACCTTTTGCTTTGTTTTGATACTTCTAATTAAGAAATCAGGCTGCGCTAAAATTCATCCAGCCATCTTTCAGGGTTACGTAATAGTGAGTTATTATGCATTTAATAGTGTAACTGTATAAGAATAAGATATAATTTGGAATTCTAATTAGAGTATGAAAATTTACTGTAAGATTCAGTTATTTTGTTATACCTGTACAGAGTTTCCCCTGCTGATTACAAAATAAATACAACGTCAAACGCATAAAAAGCAAACGAGTTTTAATTTAATAACGAGCTCGATTCCGTTGGGTTGTTCGGAAAGTAATTTCGTTTTTTCCAAACAGAGGGCTGAATTGTACTTCTTCACAGACAACTTCACACTTAAGCCACATAACTATTATATATTTTGACAACTGATATAGTAAGGCTTGATTGTCAAAAGGTTCGATTGACTTTACTGAGAAGTTTTTGGTTGGTGCCCTTTCAAACATTGAAATTGAAAAGCAGCATTTTCGGCATATTTTACTTTGTGCTTTCGAAAAGGTAAAAATGCTATTCAAGCAAGAAAAAAAATTATCCGATGTGTATGGAGAAGACGCCAGCGCCGAAACTGGTTTGTAAAATTTCGATCCGGCAGTTATGAGCTTGATGATGCACCACGTTCTGGAAGGTCAGTTGGAGCAAACGAAGAGCTTAAGAACATGAGGAAGACATATGTTGAGCCTAGGCGTTTGAAATAATCCTGAATTCGGTAAATTTAATCTCTCACCCTTTCAACTGGCCTTCCAGAATGTGGTGCATCTTCAAGATCAAAACTACCGCATCGAAATTTTGCAAACCAGTCTTGGCACTGGCGTTTAATCAAAATATCTTCTCCATACACATCGGATAATTTTTTTCTTGCCTGAACATCATTTTTACCTTTTCGATAGTAAACAGGTAAAATATGTCGAAAATGCTGCATTTCACTTTCCATATTTGAAGGAATCACCAACAGAAAACTACTGCGTAGAATCAATCGAACGCTTTCACAAACAAGCCTTGCTATATCAACTGCCAAAATATGTAATGATTAAGCGGCCAATTTCAGTGAACCGCTTAATCATATTGTTACGAATTTGGTATTTAAAAAGCTAATGTTAGTTCAATTACAAATTAAATGGTTTTATTTCTCGCGCAGTGCAGCGCGTGACGAATATTAAAAGAAAGCTAAGCCGGAAAAATTAAAAATACAAGAGCGCGTGCGTTAAATAAATAAATATCTCTTTTTGATTTCGAGAAAGTGCTGGAAAATTCTAGCGCGTGATTTTAAAATCTTATAAAAGGAGGGAAACATCTCAGTTTGTAGCAGTTGCTTAGTTTGTTGTTGTTTAAAAAACTACTGTTGTTGATTGTAGCGAATTCGCGGATTAGCGTTCTTTAGCTGTTTTGAATTACGTTCTATTGGACATTTGAGTAGTTAAAAGAAAACTACTGTGAGATATTGTAATACTGCATGATAATTTGAGAAAATGTAAGCATTTTTGTTGTGATAATAATAAATTTTTGTTCATTTTTCATCGGACTTGTGCATTCATTTCATAACGAACCCGTACGCACGCAACAATTTTTGGTGTCAGAAGTGGGATTTGAATGCCAATAACAAGAGCGATGGAAGAACAATTGAGACAGCTCATTAGTGCTTTTGCTGCATTCCAAGAAAAGATGGAAGCTGGCCAAGCATCATTTAAAGAAGAAATGAAAGACTCTGTTAAAGCAGAGATTAGATCCGTTAAAGCAGAAATGAAATTGGGCCAGGAATCCGTTAAGGAAGAAATGAAATTGGGCCAGGAATCCGTTAAGGAAGAAATGAAATTGTGCCAGGAATCCGTTAAGGACGAAATGAAAGCTTTTCAAGCTGGTCAAGAAGAAACGAAAAGAGAAATTACTTGCATAATAGAAAATAAATTTGAAGCTATGGAAGGCAGAATTGACGCAGTTGAAAATAAAGTTGGACATATTGAAGAAAGAGTTTCTTCGGTGAAAGAAGAAATAGAAGAAAGAGTTTCTTCTGTAAAAGAACATATAGAAGGGAGAGTTTCTGCTGTGGAGGAACGAATTGAAGGAAGAGTTTGTGCCGTCCAACGTCAAATCGAACAACAAATTGATGAGAGAGTTTCTGCAGTTGCCAAAGAAATGTATACTTTAAAGAAATTCGTAGCGTCGGCAGGGAGCAGGAGTGATGATTTTATATTCTTACCAATGCCTGCTCGTCCACCTCTGAAGCTATCCACATATGATGGGAAGACCTCCTGGCAGGTGTATAAGACACAATTTTCTATCGTGGCGGATGCGAATGGATGGGATTCCCAAGCTAAGGCCTGTCATCTCGCCGCTTCTCTAAGAGCCGACGCAGCGGATATCCTTCAGACTCTTTCCGAAAACAAAAGGTTAGATTTCGAAGCTCTGTCCGGCGCCTTGGAGTTGCGCTTTGGGGAGAAGTGTTTAAAAGACTACAGCAGGCTCCAATTAAAATCTCGTCAACAGAAGCTCACCGAAACACTTCAGGAGCTCGCCGCGCATGTTGAAAGGCTGTCCCATCTCGCCTTTTCGGAATGCCCGACAGAAACAAGGGAAAATACTTTATCGACGGCATCCGAGATACTGAAATACAGAAAGCTCTACGAATGGCGGATGTAAAAGATTTAAAAAGTGCTCTAGTGTACGCCATGAAATTTGAGGCAGCCCAGCAAGCCACTCGTCGAGACCGCCACCCAGTCAGAGCTGCTCAAGTCCAGGAGCCAGGGGATCAAGTCACCGCTCGACTTGACGATTTAACTAGACAACTGAACGCCTTGAGACGGAATATTGGTGAGAAGAAACCGACCGTTAAGTGCTGGAACTGCGGTGCTGAAGGACACATACGACGAAACTGCAAAACACCCCAGGGTACTGGTGTTAAGACCGCTTCTAACAAGCAGCAGGGAAACTAATTAGTGGCCAACTCGCGGGGCGGAGGTTGCCAGATAATGAAAAGCCCCCGTTTAAAGCGCTTCAGATTTCTGCAATGAGAGGCGGCAGTAATGGACTTTTCATAATAGGACATATTAATGGAGTTCCGTGCAATATGACTATAGATACAGGAGCCAACGTCACCATCATCCAAAAAGATTTGGCTCAGCAACTAGGAAACAAACTTATCTGGACGCCGCCCTGCGTTACCCTCCAGACTGTGTCCGGTGAGAAGATCGACATCGACGGAAAAGTAAATGTTAACATCACGTTTGGAAGTGCCGCTTACCATCACACGGCATATGTAGCAGAGATCACTGATTCTTGCATACTCGGATTGGACTTTCTAAGGAAATACAATTTTTCCTTGGATTTTAAAAATAACGAATTGCATTCTACATCTGAGGACATAGCGTTATTTCTCGTTAATGATGAAGAAGTTAAATCTGTCCATAAAATCATAGCACAAGACTATATCACAATACCGGCAAGAACAGAAATTTTACTTCCTGGATCCATAGCCGAAAATAGAAATTTCCGCTACGGCATCATAGAATATCCCAATAACTGTAATATCCCAAAAGGAGTACTAGTAGCCTCAACACTCGTCGACCTATCCAGAACGGTTATCCCGGTGAGAGTCGCCAATGTAACTGAAAAGTCGAGAGTTATTAAGAAAGGTGAAGTGGTTGCAACATGTACTCCAGTAACCAGCGTTGAAAGAAAGAGTAACATCCCAGAATCCGTGTCCTCAGAGAGCATTACATCGGAGTTATTGCAGAATACACAATTAAACGATAAAGAGAAAAATGCTGCCGATCGCGTCATTAAAGATCTTCAAGTTGTTTTCTCCCGCTCGTCTTCTGACGTGGGTCGAACTAGTTTGACACAACATAGAATAGATACTGGCGATCATCCCCCGATCAAGCAACATCCAAGACGTCTACCGTTTGCTAAACAGGAAGAGGTGCGAACACTGTTAAAAGATATGGAAGAAGGCGATGTCATCGAGCCTTCAGCGAGTCCATGGGCATCTCCCATCGTCCTAGTCAGAAAGAAAGACGGCTCAACAAGATTTTGCGTCGACTATCGCCGGTTGAATGAAGTTACGAAGAAAGACAGTTACCCTCTTCCTAGAATTGACGACATTCTAGACACTCTTTCTGGCAGCAAGTGGTTCTCAACACTTGATTTAAAGAGTGGGTATTGGCAGGTAGAAATACAGCCTGAAGACCGAGAAAAGACGGCATTTACTACGGGACAAGGGCTTTGGCAATTCAAGGTGATGCCGTTTGGACTGTGTAATGCGCCGGCAACATTCGAACGTCTTATGGAAACTGTTTTGAAAGGCCTTTCCTACGAAGCCTGCCTCATATACCTGGACGACATCATCATCGTCGGAAAGAGTTTTGAAGAACATTTAGAAAATCTTAGGAAGGTGCTTCAGAAACTGAAAGAAGCCAATCTGAAGCTGAGTCCCGCTAAATGCAAATTGTTCCGAAAGGAAGTGACTTACCTGGGACATGTCATCTCTGCAGAAGGTGTGCGCACGGATCCTGAAAAGGTATCAGCCGTTAAATCCTGGAAACGTCCCGAAAATGTCCATCAGCTGAGAAGCTTCCTAGGTCTTTGCACCTACTATAGGAGATTCGTGAAGGACTTTTCTTCCATCGCAAGACCCCTACACAAGCTGACAGAGAGCAACCCAAAGTTCTTGTGGACAAAAGAATGCGAGGATGCATTTAACAACTTAAAGGAGGCTTTAACATCTGCTCCAATCCTGATGTATCCTCAGCTTGACCGACCATTTATTCTCGACACCGACGCGAGTAATGAAAGTGTTGGTGCTGTTTTGTCCCAAGAAATAGACGGCCAAGAACGTGTAGTGGCATACTGGAGCAAGTGCCTGTCTAAACCGGAGAGGAATTATTGTGTCACCAGGAAAGAGTTGCTCGCTATAGTCAAAGCTGTAGAACAGTTCCATCACTATCTATACGGCGGAAAATTCCTGCTCCGCACCGATCATGCATCATTGACCTGGCTTTTAAATTTCAAGAATCCTGAGGGTCAAATAGCCAGGTGGATACAGAGACTCCAAGAATATGACATCACTATCCGTCATCGTAAGGGATCATCACACGGAAACGCCGACGCCCTGTCTAGAAGACCTTGCCAAGAAAGCTGCCGATATTGTTCCAGGGTGGAAGCGAAATACGAGCTGCTGACTCCGGTCGCAAGACAAATTACAACATCAACATCGGCTGATCGAGAACCGTGGAGTGATGATGAAGTCAGGAAAGACCAGCTGGAAGACCGCGACATTAAACCCATAATTGATTTAATGGAGTCATCAAACAGATAACCTACCTGGCAGGACATTTCTATCTGTAGTCCTACAACCAAACAATATTGGGCACTCTGGGATTCACTTCACATTCGAAACGGCGTCTTATACCGGAAATTCGAATCGGATGATGGGAAGACGTTCCGATGGCAACTTATACTTCCAAGATCCCGCATTCCTGATGTCCTTAAAGAGTTACATAGCACCCCTACTGGAGGTCACTTTGGAATAACGAAGACCTTGCAGAGAGTTCGTGAGCGCTTTTACTGGAATAATGCAAAGAATGACGTGCAAAAGTGGTGCCGATCTTGCGATGCCTGTGCAGGTTGGAAAGGACCGAGGAGACGCAGCCGAGGCAAGCTGCAACGTTACAACGTAGGGGCGCCTTTTGAACGTTTCGCCTTTGATATCCTGGGACCTCTGCCACGAACTGCTGATGGCAACAAATACATACTCGTTGTCATTGATTACTTCACCAAGTGGCCTGAAGTTTATCCTATTCCTGATCAAGAGGCTGTCACAGTAGCTGAGGTAATGATACAGCACTGGATTTCCAGGTTCGGAGTGCCTCTTCAGTTACATTCCGATCAGGGAAGGAATTTTGCCTCGGCAGTAATCAAAGAACTATGCAAACTACTCGGCATTGACAAAACTCAAACGACGCCATTGCATCCCCAGTCGGACGGCATGGTAGAGAGGTTCAATCGAACCATCCTTAATAACCTCTCATTAGTGGTTTGCAGAAACCAACAGGACTGGGACAAGAAATTACTACTCTTTTTACTGGCTTACCGCAGTGCTGTCCACGAGACTACCGGCTATTCTCCATCACAGATGCTCTTCGGTCGTGACCTTCGTCTGCCTTGTGATCTATTGTTTGGCCGCCCTCCGGATGCTCCTTCATCGTCTGAGGAATATATTCAAGATCTCCAGGCCCGGTTTGAAGTGATGCACAATTTTGCACGAGAGCGAGTCAACTCAGCGACGGAGAAGATGAAGACCCGATACGACACAAGAGCTACTGAACATCAATTCCACGAAGGAGACAAGGTGTGGTTGTGGAATCCGACTCGACGGAAAGGACTTTGTCCGAAATTACAGTCACCTTGGGATGGGCCGTACACAGTCCTAAACAGGCTGAATGACGTCGTGGTTCGGATTCGTAAGTCTTCGAACTCTAAACCTAAAGTCGTTCATTACGACAGGTTAGCTCATTACTATGGCCATAGTACGTAATGTAAATAATTGTAAATAATATCAGACCATGGTCCTTTTTGTTTATAAATGTGTATTTGATTTGATTTGTATTTAGTATTTGATTTGTATTTAGTATTTGATTTGTATTTAGTATTTGTTTTGTATTTAGTATTTGATAGCATTTGATTTGTTTAAGTTAGTTATTGCATTTATTGTTTATATTGTTTGATATTGTAATGTAATGTTTATGCCTCAGTTGCATTTATGCCACAGTTGTAAGTTTAGCTTCCTGTCCAGGGATTGTACTGCCCGGAACGTGCAGTCCTTGGGAAGGGGGCAGTGTTACGAATTTGGTATTTAAAAAGCTAATGTTAGTTCAATTACAAATTAAATGGTTTTATTTCTCGCGCAATGCAGCGCGTGACGAATATTAAAAGAAAGCTAAGCCGGAAAAATTAAAAATACAAGAGCGCGTGCGTTAAATAAATAAATATCTCTTTTTGATTTCGAGAAAGTGCTGGAAAATTCTAGCGCGTGATTTTAAAATCTTATAAAAGGAGGGAAACATCTCAGTTTGTAGCAGTTGCTTAGTTTGTTGTTGTTTAAAAAACTACTGTTGTTGATTGTAGCGAATTCGCGGATTAGCGTTCTTTAGCTGTTTTGAATTACGTTCTATTGGACATTTGAGTAGTTAAAAGAAAACTACTGTGAGATATTGTAATACTGCATGATAATTTGAGAAAATTTAAGCATTTTTGTTGTGATAATAATAAATTTTTGTTCATTTTTCATCGGACTTGTGCATTCATTTCATAACGAACCCGTACGCACGCAACAATATGTAATGATTAAGCGGTTCACTGAAATTGGCAGCGAAACAATACAATTAATTTGCCTTCCGTTGGAATAAAACGAAATTACATTCCGAACAAGCCAATACAAACATAAAACTGATCATATTTGTAGTTCAGAACGTGAATGAGAAAAAAGTATTTTTAAAAATTTAGCAAATTCTTTGATACTTTAAAAGTATTTGAAACATGAGTGCTCCCTTTTTCGCCCAGAGCACCGTTAGCCCAAAAAAGGCTATTAGTCTCAAAACGGCATTTTGCGTCGGCTCACTGTAAACGACGTATATCTCTTTTTAATCGTATATCTTTAAAATGTTGCCACCAAATGTTATCGCCTTCATTATACTTTAAAAAAATTAAATAATGAAGAATCTGCATGAATGTATGTATGTTTGCCGCACTGAGGAAAAACGATGGTATCTCGAGCAACCAAATTTTGAATAATGTACTTCTCCACCCGAATATCAGCACTTGAATTTGGAATCAGCAAGCCCGAATTTGGAATTTGTTTTGTTATCGATTTCATATTTTGTAACACTAGGATTTGTAACACTTGGTAAAACTTAACGAATTTTTGATTAAGAAACTTAAAGATTGCAGAGCGAGCAATGACAAAACTGTACGGGAAAAAAAAAATTATCTCCAGCGCGCGAGACTGTGTATCGGAAATTCTAGAGATATGCTGATTTTAAAGTTATTTTGCGATATTTTTCTTGAACTGGATTTTTTATCTTAAGTGCAAAGAACATGATATATAATAAATAAAGATAACACATAAAACGTTAAAAACAGGGCCCCTTTCGGCGTAAAGTAAAATCTGAAGGTTTTCAAATTTTTTTTTTTATCCGAAGGGTCTTTGTCCCTGAGGGACTATTGTTTTCTTTTTGCGATTTTGCGTCGAATCACTCTGAACGTGCGTTTCACTTTTAAAACTGTTGCCACCAAATATTATCGCCCTGTATTATATTTAAAGAAATTAAATAATGAGGAATCTGCATAAATGTATGTATATTTCTCGTATCGGGATAAAACAACGGTACATACAGCCATCGAATTTTGAATGACGTAATCCTACTGCAGATATGGGCATGTGAAAGCCCAAATTTGAAATTTAGAATTTGTTTTGTTTTCGGTTTCATATTTTGTAAAACTTTAAAGAATTTTTGATTAACAAACTCAAGGATTTCAAAGCGAGCAATGGCAACGTTGTACAGAAAATACATTTTTGTCTCCAGCGCGCGAGACTCTGTATCGGAAATTCTAAAGATATGCTCAATTTAAAATTATTTTGCGTTATTGCTCTTGAACTGAATTTTATGGTTTAAGTGCGAAGAACGTGATATTTAATAAATAGAGGTAACAGACAAAATGTTAGAAAACTCCCCTTTGGACGTAATTTAAAATCTGAAACCTTACAGATTTTCTTTTTATTATTATTATTATTATTATTTAATAACAATAATAATAAAAAGTTGTGATTAATAATATAATAATAAGTAATTATGCAATTTAATTTTTCTTAGTAGTAATTGAAATAAAAATAAAAATAATCTTTTATTTTCATTTCAGTATTAAATTGCTTTTTCAACTAAATAATCTCAGTGCAATTATCCTACTTTAACACTAGCCGTTATTGCAATGCCCCGGCAACACTTGCCATAGTCTGAAATGATCAGCGCGTAAAAACCATGGGAAAAGAAAAAACGTTATTTAGAATGGCGAGCAGCATATCGTCGAAGAGACATTTGTTTATATTGTTAGTTTTGCTGTCTAAGATGCAAAATCCTTAAAATAAACTAGATAAAGGGAACATCCAAGACTTTCGTGTTATTCTTCAAAATGTTCGTTTCTGACACATATAATTGATTTCTCAGTGAGAATGAAAATTATTAATTACATTTCTATGCTTCATCACATGATCAGGTCTTGGGTATACTGCATCACATGATCAGGTCTAGACCTACAAGATCCGTTTTATGAAGCTCAGAAACAATTTTATAATTCTGGATAACTTGTTTGTTCTGTTAAGAATAAAAAGGAAAGTGAGAAACTGGGGACTCTGAAAGGATGCTGTGGCTAGTGTCTTAATCGCACACGCGAATAATAAGAATGTACTTGCAAGAGTATTCATTTCGCAACAGCATCATTCTTGTAATTTAGCCTTTCAATAAGTATTATTTTTAATGACTAATATAGTCAAATTTAGTAAGAGAAGCCGCTATAAAAAAATGAGATTGAAAACAAAAAATGGTAAAAAAATTCTTATTGCGGTACTATAGTTTTAAAAGGAAACTGTGCCTGAAGGAAATGTGTATCAATTTGTATGCAATGATTTTGTTTTGGGTAAATTTTGATACAGCGAAATTCTAAATTATTATCTGCAACGAAGTATTAAAACCGCAGTTTAATATTCAATGAAAGCTATAATAAAATTTTCTCAAAAAAATAAATATAAATAAAATAAATAATGCCATTGCTGTGATAAATATCAAACGTGCCTCTAGGAATTTTGAAGATTCAAATTCTCCTTTTACCTAACCTTGCATTTTGTGTCAATTCTCATCTAAAACTTGGAAACTTCAAGAGTTGCTTTAGGGTGAAAAGCTGGAATAAACATTCATTTCCCTTCCTTGAAAAAGAGAACAAATTATTTTATTTATACATTCCTATTTAACTTCAACCAAGTTGAAAAGAGCACAATAGGTACAGCATTAGAAATACTTCAGCTTAGCTTTGAATAAGGATGAAAAGCGAATAAATATCTTTTGCCCAGCGGATCGTAGGCAAAGAAAGCTGCCTGACATGTTTAAATATATCGGTTTTCCTGTTTTTATAAACATGAAATCAAATGAAATGCATTCACCTGTGACATTTCTGTTTTAATAACAAGAGTAAATAAAATTGAGCAGTATTTTATTTGAGCGAAGGATTATATAGAGCCTGTATTTGATCAACAGAGATGTTCAAAGAAAATGTCTTCGTAGGTGAATGCACCTTAAAAATACAGGTTTAGATATTGAGTTCTAACAAGGAATGTTTTCTTAATTCGGCGCCTGGTATTTGCACAATCTATATAAGAATACAATGAATTTCAGTAGAAAACAGCACCAGTTGTAACTCAAATAAACAAAATATTAGTTTGAGTTGCATGTTCTTTCAGAATATTTGTTACACTAAAATGTTGCTTACATTCCATCTCTTTGTGATCTTTGTGAATCTTTGTGAAAATAAAATGTAGAGTTTCCATGCTATGAATAGTAAGGCAGTATCAGTTGATGCCCCGATACCATGCAATCCGTGAGATCTTTTTTGAAGTCCAGTGCTAAATTAAATAACTATTGATCAAATTTTCGAATTTATACATATTTTCCTACTTCTAATCATCTTAAGACTGCTTTCTTGAAAAACTCATTTGAAATTAATACCATTAACCTTTTGATTCACAGTGTGTCCAGTCTGGACACACCTAAAACTTCCGTTCTGTACGCACAGAAAAATTGAATAAAAAAGGATTTATAGGTTACTCTGAACCTTCTTTATTTATATTAGGTGCCAGTTGAATACAAACCAGTCCATATATTTTAGCCATTTTTAGTTTTTTAAGACCCTCATTTTTCAAAGAAATCTTCCAGATATTTTTAGGGTATAAAAGGAATTGTTTGAAAAGAAATTTCTATGTTATTTTTTGGCTGTATGCTAATCTCCTTATTCTGTATTAGTTTTAAAATTTTACCTTGAAATCTTGCCTAAAATCAAACGGCGAACCCTACGTGTGCCCAGACCGGGCTAACTGATTATCTAGGACAACTGAGAGACTGTATTTTTTGTTTCTCTGCATCTCATCGATCAGTTATTTGATAACAATTCTCGTTTCAGCACTCTTTTCGAAGCTTTATTGAATAGTGTGCCACTTTAGGCACACCCACAGAATTAAAACGATAAGTGCTATTTTCACAAAATTTTACTTGTGTACTACTCTAGGCCTAATTAGACTGCCTACCTTTTTTTATAGAAACTCCGACTTTAAAAGGTAGCATGCCGTAAAGGGTTAAAATTTTGAAATAGCTGTTACTTATTATTCCAGGTCATATTCATAAATATCGGTTAAACACAGCATATTACTCACCAACGGCCTCAAGAAAAAACGTAAATATTAACCTTTGAAGAAATAGATATTGGCCAATATTGTAATACATTATTAAAGTTGGTAAAGCAAAAATAGTTTGCTGGTATCCAGTTTGTCTGAGAACAGTATTACATTTTTAGCGACTCAAAATTGTGCTCTTCTGTAATGATTTTTGACAACTTAAAGTTCTGAAACTTTCAAGCTGAAAATAAACCTTTTTCAGCAGCAAACAAAAAAAAAACTTTAAAAACGATTTTTCAGATTCAATATTAATATTATATTAGGTTTATTATTTTATTCTTAGAGTAATACTAGTTCTAGGGGTTTGTTTCAATCCATTGTCATAAAGCACGTGAAGATTATCAACCTAAGGAAAGTTTACCTTTTTGGAGACCTCTCTGAAATAAAAAATTTTCTTCAGAGATTATTTAGTATAGGAGAAGTATTTATGTTATATATACGAAAATGATTAATCGAATTCTAGAGGCTTATAATTTTCCGCTATCATAGTTAGGTAAATTTTCGTCTGCAACCTACTAACCTGTCATGATGATTCCTCTTATTACGTCAAAATTCATGTCTGTATTAAATACTTCACAGAAAACCTTTGTTTCATTCAAGGTAAAGAATTTCAGAGAATTTTGATATATACCGGATGACATTTTCCTTCTTTTACACCATTCTGGGAATAAAGATACCGGTTGTAAGGTTCAAAATCCCTTCCAGAAGAGCGTCCAGTTTAATCGCCACCTAAATAAACCACTCATCTTTGGCAATCTTCTAGAAGCATAAATTATATAATCTATATAAGTCACTATAATAAAGCTTTCGACTTCGTAGGTTATTTATGTTAGAGTATAATTGTATTTCTTTAATCAATACTTAAACACCATGCATCTTGTAAATGACTACTTTTTCCCCATCGCTGCTAACTCATTACTATATGTGGCACTATATTTTATGTTATACTCGTTTAAATGACATGGCAAAAGGAAAACTGTCTGTTTGTGCACTTTTAATAACTGAGTATCTTTCGAAATTAAAACAGAATAACAGAACAATACAGGATTATTATGAAAGGAGCATATAACTTTAACAATTTTTAGGGAAAAGCACAAAATACATTCATAGGCAAAATTAAGAGAATTTGGAAATTATGTCTATTTTTACGAAACGTATTGAACCAAAGGTATTAATTATGTCCCCAAGAATTATGCAAATATTCAGATTCGAATACAGAAGCATATACATCTGTGTTTGTGGAGGGGATATAAGCGCATGATGATTGTCGGCGATTTGTTGAGGTTCAAACTGAGCTGTTGAGTGAAGGTGCGTTTCCCCTCCATCATCTACTAAGATTTTCGTAGTTTTCGTAGTTTATCTCATCGAACTTGTCGTCGTTTTGTGATACAGCTTTGGCTCCTAAGCATTTTCTGGTTAATGTTGCTCATGCAATAAACGTTTTACTGCTTTCAGATATTGACGAAAAAGGTAGTTTAAGGTTATACGCACTGAGTGATGTTGCTGATATGCAGAACAGATTCAGAGCTGGCAGGGTCAGTACTCACAAGCTACAAAACGCGGAGAAAGATTTCGTTATTTCTGCACGCGACGAATCTCTCGATCTTCTACTGTTCAAAGATCCTGACGGAAAACTTCCAGTTCGGACTTCCACTGCAGATGCTTCTCCTTTCCAAGATGGCAGAAAGAATTCTACATCTAAGGTGAAAGAAAAAGATATTGTCTAGGCTTTAAAAAAACGCTGCCAAGCCGATTCCCAGCCAGCAATCTATTCCAGTGATTTCAACTTCTAATAATTTTGAAGTGTTAAAACCGTACTTTCCTATTTGTGAAAATCATGTGCCAAAGAACGTACCTGTACAAATGGAAATTTTTCCTGCGGAAAAGTCTGCCGAAAACAAAGACAAGAAAGAAAGATTATCTCCGATCATGTGATCATATTATCAGGTTCAATGTTCCGCCTTACTTTCTTTGGGAACATGCAAAGACCTGACTCGGAACAGGGAGCTTACTAAAGCTGTGTCCAATAAATGTGGGAAGTAGACACGATACACAGGAAGGGTATACGAAACCCTTTATTTTTCACTCTTTACAATAATTTCCGTACTTCGGAATACAGAGACCAACTACTTGTGGTCTGAACGTAAGAACATAAAAATATTAACTAAACTCTAACTTAAATTTGGAATAATAAACAAGGGCCTACGTGGAAGATTGGCCGTATATTAACAGGAAGCCGTATGTAGTACAGAGAACTGTTAACACTACAATACGTTTAAAATTATCAAGAGGATTAAACCTCTGGCCTGGAAGGCAACCAGCAACCGAGTAAAACTGCTAAGGCAAGCGGCCTGATTCGACTAACTCCTTCCTCTCTCTTGTTTGGCAAAAAGCCGCAACTTAAGTACTTGGCGTTCGCCAGACAAATTTGCATAAATACGTTAAAGCTTTTAATTCTGGCCGGAAGTAGAAAATAAGAAGTGATAGTAAAGATTTAAAATAAAAATAAACGTTAGTAAAGCTCAAGATCCTTACATACTTCCCGCCAGAGTTAATTAGTTTGAAACTGAGGTCTAAAACGACCTTGTTGAAAACTTTTAGCTCTAGAATCTAACGCGAGGCCAATCTTTTACAAACATTTCTCACTAGAAACTAGAAATTTAAAAAAAAATTGTTTTTACATTATCAGCTCCATGGACAACCACTTTTCATCTGTACTGCATCTGTACTTCATCTTCCAGTCCTGGAAGGTAGCGAAGATTCTAGTTTGATTTATCCTCCTTCTTGTGCGGGCTCGCCCTTCAGTTCTTTCCTCTAGAAGCTTTCTTTTCCCTCCAGTTCGGTCACCCTTGAATCTTGAGATCTGGAAGGAAAACTAGTTTAATGAAATGTTACACAATTAAATGGCAAGTAACATGAATATTTATATTTCTCTTAACATTCTTAATTCATCCATGACTTTATTTTAATTATCTCTCTCCGTGCTCTCTGACATGTGTTGTAAAAGAAAACACCAAACACGAATGTGTTTATGAATACGTGTTAGACACTGCCGCTTACAATCAAAACACTAACGTGTAAAAATTCAACATAACAAGACCTCGTAACCTATGTTCAACTCTAAAGCCTGAGGTACTATTCTGAAAGTGGCTAACTCTGAAGTGTAGCGTCAGAGAGCCTAACTATATTCATTCAACCTTTAACACATATTCACAATACTTTTCTCTTTTTTTTTTTTTTTTTTCAGTCACACGAATAAGTTTAAAATTTTTGGCATTACCTTCACTTTTACCATGTCACAGTATTTCTTAACATTTAACATAACAGTTCACATTGTATATAAGAACATATTAACATGCCGTTAATTTTAAGCATTTTAAAACGTACATTAGTAGTACATTGTTAACTTCTATTCTTTTCCAAGCAAGTGCCAATTCTTCTACATTGAAATACTATATTTCAAAAGTCTTTCAGACTAAAACTTCTTTCTTGCCAGAATGTTTTAAATAAAATTTATACAATAACTTTTACAATATTCAAGTATTTACACATTCCTATTATACATCAACTTTAGTTTTACTCGCGAGTAATTGAAAAACATAATACCAAAATAGGTAACAACTCATTTCTCGCCTTTTTGGCGATAAAGGTAGACCTCACATGAGGTAAAACGTCTTGAAATCTGCCACTTGCAGTAAGAATGAAAGATTAACTTAAGTTTGCAAAGTAACATAAAATTTTACTTATCTTTGTGATATTCAGACATTATTTTCTCAGCCCAGTCCTGGAAGGTAGCGAAGATTCTAGTTTGATTTATCCTCCTTCTTGTGCGGGCTCGCCCTTCAGTTCCTTCCTCTAGAAGCTTTCTTTTCCCTCCAGTTCGGTCACCCTTGAATAACTTCTTTTTCGCCTCTGCCTGCGGTCCTCGCCGTTTCACGGCCGCTGGTCTTGGCGGAACCGGGACACTTCTTTCGTGTTCCTGCTTGGACCTCGTTGCTGGCCGTTCAAATTTTCCTTGTATCTTTTCCTCCGCCGCTGGTGGCCCTTCCGCAGTTCGGCGACATTTGCTGCGGAGAGTCCTGACCGATGAGTAGATCTTCCGTTTGGGAGCCGGGTTATAGTCGCCGTTATTTCTCCTGGCTCTCTTTGCATTCGTCGTACTTCTCCCTTCTTCATTCTGGGAGTGGTCGTGCGCTCTCTTTTGTGGTCGGTGGAACGGCTTCTTTTTCTTGTTACCTTCAATTTTGCAACGGGGAAACTTTCTTTTCAATTGTTCCTGCCTCCTAATGGCTTGTCCTTGTGCTTGACGTTGTTCCACCTCTGCAGCTTGTGCCTGCCGTGCCGGATCCTGCAAAAGATCTGTAAATATTTGCATTTTATTACGGTCATAGTATGGTTTTATTTCGTCAATGTTTGCGGAGCATGTTTCACCATTCCTGGCTTTTAACACCACTACAGCCTGAGTTATTTTTTCTATGACATATGGTCCTTCAAACCGTGGAAAAAATTTGGCGGTTTTATCTTCTGGTGCTGAAGAAAGTGAATGCTTAATTTTTAATACTTCATCTCCTACATTATAAGTTACTCCCCGTCCTTTCAAATCATAATAGAGCTTCTGTTTTCTTTGTGCTAATTCAGTGTTCTTTTTTGCTTCTTTAATTAATTTTTCTATATCACCCATTTTAAATTCTGGGGCTCTTTGTTGAACATAAAATAATTTATCTAACGGCGTTATAATCTTTCTGCCTAGAAATAACTCAGCAGGAGGTTTGCCCGTTGTATCATGTTTTGCGGTCCTAAGAGCGAAAGCAAATTCATTGACATAGTTATCCGAGCTTTTATGAAAATTTTTAACATAACTACGGATAATTTTCACTATATTTCTATTGACCCGTTCCGCTATATTTGATTGCGGCCGATACGGGACCATTTTTAAATGACGTATGCAAAGTTTTTGGCACATGTCTTCAAATATATTACTTACAAATTGAGGACCAATATCCGATATAACTTTTAGGGGCGCCCCGTACATTAAAATATATTTATTTAAAATAGAATCAGTAACTAATTTCGCAGAGGCTCGTTTTAAGGGAACAATTTCGGTCCACTTACTAAAATGATCAACCATAACAAGGAGATACCGACTTTTATTTAACTGACTTTTTGGGAAAGGGCCCAATAAATCGATGCCAATTATTTCATTTGGAAATTCGGATTTAATACTATTTAGAAACCCGGCCGGGCGGAAATTAATATAATTAACTGCTTGATATGTTGGGCAGGACTGGACATACGCCCTTGTTAACTTTTGCAGTTCAGGAAAATAGACTGCCTCGCGTACGCGTTGGATAGTTTTTCGAATACCAGCATGAGAAGCTAAAGGGCTGTCATGTAACTCCTGCAGGATATTTAATCTAAACTAGCTGGGATAACAGTTCGAAATTCGTTGTTGGAATTTGTAGTTTTTGTATACAATAATAGACCATCTATTAGTTCGTAATGGGCCGCCCTATTTCTTATCGCCACAATATCTTGGTGGCTAAAATTTTCAGGATCCTTTAAATACTCATAAATGTTTCTAAATTCAGGATCCTTACCCAGTTCGGTTATAACAGTTTCTCGGAAATTTATTGTACATGCTGTGAGCATTGCCACCTCTACAGTATTACCTTCTTCATCTATTTTTATTCTGGATAGGGCATCTGCTACGATATTTTCCTTTCCGGGAGTATGCTTGATTACCAGATTATATTCTTGTACCTTGAGTGCCCATCTTATTAACCTTGGGGATACGTTTTTCCCTGAGTACAATCTAGTTACCGCCGCATGATCAGAATACACTGTTATTGGCGCTCTTCCAAAATAGACTCGGAACTTTTGCACTGCTAACAGAACTGCAAGTGCCTCTCTCTCAGTCGCGGAATAATTTCTTTGTGTTTGATTTAAAGTTCGACTAAAAAATGCCACGGGCTGCTGATTTTGCGAAAGTACTGCTCCTACCATATAATCCGAAGCATCCGCTGAAATTTCTAAATTCTCATCCTTTTCAGGAAATTTCAACACAGGGGCTTGCGTTAATGCTTGTTTTAATTTTTCGAAAGCACTATTGGCTTCGGCCGTCCACGAGAATCTTGCCTTTTTCCTTTTTAATTTTAACAATGGTTCAGCAATAGCTGCAAAATCTTTTATATGAACAAAGTCCTAGAAAAGAAGAGAGCTTCTTCGCCGTGTTTGGCGGCGGATACTTTTGCACAGCGATTATTTTTGATTCGTCTGTCTCGATTCCTTTCTGAGATATTTTGTAACCTAAATATTTTAATTCAGGCGCTGCAAATTTGCACTTTTCGACATTAACTTTTAGACCGGCCTCATTTAATAAAGAAAACACCTGTCTTAAATCCTGTACATGTTGGTCCAGATTATCACTAGTAATAATGACATCGCCTAAATAGATAAATGTGGACTTTCCAAGAACAGGCCTTAACACAATGTCCATACATCGCTGAAATGTTGCCGGTGCCCCTGAAAGGCCAAACGGCATACGCAGGATTGCATAAGTGCCAGACTTGGTTATAAAAGCAGTCTTAGGCACGTCCTCAGGTCTAAACCCTATTTGAAAATAACCAGTCGTTAAGTCTAAAGTCGTCATATATTTGATAGACGTTATGTTCCTTAGAATTTCTTCAATAATAGGTAACGGATATACCAGATATTTAGTTATGGAGTTTTATTTACGATAGTCAATCGCGAAACGCCACCTTTTTGGATGTGTTAATGGATAGTCATTATTTTTCTTACATAAAACCACCGGACTAGCATAACTACTTGAGATGGGCGTTATGATCTTTTTACGTAGCATATCGCTAATGTGCCATTCTATAATTTTTTCTTTATTCTTATCATACCGGTATGCTTTGTGGCGAACTGGCATTCAATCTCCGGTGTCGATACTATCGTTAGTAACTTGAGTAAATCCTGGAATATCACTAAATAACGAAGCAAATTCACTTACCACTTGTCGGATATTTTGTTGCTCTTCCTTAGGCAGGTGATCAAGGTTTAACATTGGCGGTTCCGATTTTTCTTATCGAACTGGTTTCATTGTCGCTTCATTAAAATAATAAGGGACGTTTCATTAAAATAAATATAATAAATAAGGGACGCTTCATTAAAATCCAGCGTTGTTTCTGCCTCTGAGAGAAAATCTATTCCTAAGATAATATGTGCTTGCAAATTCTTTACGATAAAAAACATAACATTAACTTGTTCGTCCTTGATAAAGACGTATATCGGTAATTTAACTATGCACTTGCATCTTTCTCCTTGCGCAGCTAACACTGTCGTATTATCCGAATTATATATGCGGTATTTCCGAAAATACTTCCTAAAAAAACTTCTGCCACACAGGAACACTGCGCGCCGGTATCCAGGAGTGCGGTGGCTGGGATGTTATTCACCAACACTTCAATCTTCGGAAGAGTCAAACATTTCACCATTACTGTATTTAACTTGAAGGAAGAGGGGTTTTCTTGGCCTTCGGATTTCCGCACCCTCCCGTCAGCAGAAATCCGTTTTAGTTTAAATCTTTTTTCATTTCCATGCTTTCCTTTTTTTTCCACTGGCCTTGAGACTTTTTTCCTGGATTGCTATTGAATTGTCGACGTTCGCCGGCTGTTTTTGGATGCTCGGGTTTCCTTGCCCACTGATTCGCTTTGCTTCCGTAGCCGTGTGCTTGACTTTGCTGTGGTCTTGGCTCACCAAATTGGTTTCGTTGTTGATATTAGCGTCTTCTTTCAATGTCCTCCGTTCTTCTACTTTCAAACTGTATTGCTAGCTCAAATAACTTTTCCAGTCTAGTCGGATTCCTTAATTCAATAAAGTCTTGTACTTGGGGAAGTAACCTCGGCAAAATCACTTGAATTATTTCAGGATCCGGACGGTTTCCATACAAGAGCTTGAAAACGTGAATTTTTCTTAAAATAAAGCTCGAGAGGTTTTCGATTCTTTGTTGATATATACTGAAAAGTTCCGTTTCTAATTTCGCACGATCCCTTACAACAGGGAAGGCTTTTAGTAGGGCAGTCTTGAAATTTTCGTAAGTATAGATGGGACTTCCTGCTTGACCCAAGAGACTTCTGCCGATACATTTGAACCAGTTAAGCGCTTGGCCCCTCAAAGCGCTGGTAGCTAAGGTAACTTTTTGAAACTCGTGCACGGGGTAGAGCATGAAGTGGTCATCCAATTTTTCCAAAAAACTGGTTACCGGTGAGTTTCCATTAAACGTTGCTTCTGGTTTCATCGAAACGCGCATGGTCTGGACGATGTAACCAAATCCTTCCAGGGCGTCAGCTGGCATTTCTGGATTCTGAACCGCTTCTGCAGGCAGCACAGGTTCTTCTTGAAACTCGGCCATGGTTATTCTTCTTAGTCGAGCTCCACTATCAGGTTCTGTGTTCCTCCTTACTTGCTTTGGGAACATTAAATGTCCTGACTCGGAACAGGGAGCTTACTAAAGCTATGTTCAATAAATTTGGGAAGTAGACAATACACACAGTAAGGGTATAAGAAACCCTTTATTTTTCTCTCTTTACAATGATTTCCCGACTTCGGAATACAGAGACCAACTACTTGTGGTCTGAACGTAAGAATATAAAAATATTAACTAAACTCTAACTTAAATTTGGAATAATAAACAAGGGCCTACGTGGAAGATTGGCCGTATATTAACAGGAAGCCGTATGTAGTACAGAGAACTGTTAACACTACAATACGTTTAAAATTATCAAGAGGATTAAACCTCTGGCCTGGAAGGCAACCAGCAACCGAGTAAAACTGGTAAGGCAAGCAGCCTGCTTCGACTCACTCCTTCCTCTCTCTTGCTTGGCAAAAAGCCACAACTTAAGTACTTGGCGTTCGCCAGACAAATTTGCATAAATACGTTAAATCTTTTAATTCTGGCCGGAAGTAGAAAATAAGAAGTGATAGTAAAGATTTAAAATAAAAATAAACGTTAGTAAAACTTAAGATCCTTACAATGTTATTTCTATATTTTAAAATAAGCACTCACAAGTGGCAGGGTAGAATAAACTTAAAATGTTTTAATCCTTTGTCTGTTTGATAGTTAGCCATTCTGGTAGTAATAATTCACAACACAGAACACATGTAACATCTTTTTTTCATAGTAATACACATCGCTAAATAAACTTAAAAATAACTTCCTTTATTCCCTTTCAACTTTCGCTTTAGATATTTCAATCAGTCTCTAATCTTTCTTGTAATATTCACTTGAAAATAAAATTGCGTTTTGATTCTTTAATTTGCGTAGTCTGAGTTTTTTAATAAGAGTTTATCAATATTTAAAAAAGTGAAAAGCGTTACATTGAACTTCTTCAGCTTTCTAGAAACGACTTCAAAATAAAGTATTCGCTTTAAAAGTTAATTTAAAATCTAAGCAAACACTTTTTACAGTTTCCTACATGTGTTAGAAAGTATAATAATTCCTGTCGAAAATTGCTTTAATTCAATAAATGAAAAGCAGGTGATGGCTGTTATGTGTCCCAGAGAGTTCTTTAATTAAATGCTTTCATTGATTAGTCTTCTAACTTTGATGAGAAAGATAAATACAGGTACGAATTGAATAACTTATTTTGTGTTTGTCTTGGCACGACACAATTCACAAACTGTTTTACTTAATTAAACCGAAAAATGACCGAGACAGATTTAATATAATTTTTGTGGAAAAGATGAGCAGCAACTTAACTCAACTACACTTCACTCAACACAGAATTCCTCCAAAGAATTTTATTTTGAAAGAAGAAACTTGTTCTAATCTGTGTAATATTTCTGCCAGTACTTTTAATTAAAGCTCATATGTAGGGAACTTGATTTAATTGCTTAACGGTATTTTCTATGTTTCAAAACTATTTTGGAAACAAATTTTAGGAAATAATTTTCTTCCTTCATATTTTAATAAAAGTTTCAAACAATGTATCGTATTTACTCGAAGTAAAAGTCCCTTCAAATTTAAAATATTCTTTATTTTTTTTTTGAAAAATTTTAAGAAATAAATATGCAGAGGAATATTTGATGAGAATGAAGTTAGAAGTCGTTTGATTTGGACTAGAATTAAAGATAAACAATCTAATTAAATATTATATTTCACTATAGGAAATTTATTGAAAACTAGTGATAGATTATTGCCTATCTCTTTTCATTCATACTGGTGACTAATTCAGGGTGACACAGGAAAACCTAATAAAAGTAGAATAAAACCCAACAAAAAAACTTTTATTGACAGCCGCTGAGCCACTACAACTTGCCTTTTTAGAGACAGTATCCAAATTATTAAATGCCTAAAAATTAGGTATCCTCCTTATACGTATGCATTCTTACAATCTACTGCTGAGGTTCTCCATTGATTACTGCAACATCTCAGCTGGGATACTAAGAATTTCGCCTTGAATTCGTTATTTTAACTCATGGGACAGTGTCCTCGGCCGAGTCGTGTAGACCGACTCTTAAAATAACCCCACAAGAAAAAAGCTCAAACGGACAAGTGTAGTGATCTTGCAAGCACTTCTTGATAGCAGTGTCGGTTTCTTTTTAGAGCATATCTAGTCTCTTCAAAGTTTTCAGTCGAAGTTTTTATCGCGTGTTTCGAAGGAACCCAACCTTGGCGCCCAGGGCAAAAGCACCTTATCCATTCCACTGATCTGTGATTATTAATAGCGACATTGTTTACACGTCAAAGTCCCTGTTCCTTAATGCTGCCAACTGTATATGGCTGCAACTACGCATTTCAAAAGTCCCATTTGTCTGCGTTATCCTCTATAATGATTAATGATTATTGCTTATACTAAAATCGCTTCGCTAATACATGGCTAATGTAATTAGATGCATTAATACAGCTTACATATACGGTAGCTATGTGGTTTATGTATTATTTATATAGCATTTTAACAATGTAGTTTTTTAATATTATAATAATTAACTTCCTTCCTCTCATTCTTTAGCTTCATTTATCCAGTACCAGTTTATACAAATTTACCAAATATTGCAACAAAATTATTTTAAAAAATTAACCATATTTTGTGTATGATCATATTTATCTTAGGTTTCTTTCATTTACTAGAGTGCAGACTTTTGAATCCTTCAACAAATGATATCTCTTGAGTTTAACTAATATCGGTGTATAGCTTCATTATAAGCACTTCAGTATTTATAGACTAGCCATTCGAAATGAATGTCGGAATTAATTTTGTTTTGAGCATATCCTTAAATTATGTAGGAGCTGAGATTGGTTTTTCTTCGTGGAGGGTTTGGTTTAATTTATTATGGCAAAACACACTAGGGCTATCTGCCTAAGGCGTAGGGATGCCTTCGTGGAGAACTTTCTAATGTAAATTGGTTCGTACACACGTTGCACATGGGGAAAACCATGAAAATGCCTATACACCCAGCCCGTTGGAATGGAACTCAAGACCGAACTACCAATATTGGATTTTACGGCTTGGCTGCTGGTTGGGCGTGGACTGTAGAAAGCGTAGTTAAAATAAATGCTATGTTGAAGCGCTAGATATTAGTTAACTCAACTGCGCATTATGCGACGATGCTAGGTTTGTTTTGGTAACATAAACTATTTCTAAACTCCTAACTCCTTTCTAATCTCCTAACAAACGTAAAAAGAATTATCACTGTGTCTGAAGTAATGACTGAAACTTGAAAAGGTTTTAACGACATTCTACTAAAACAAAACTTCGAACATAAACGCATATCTTGTGCTAACAAAATCAACCACCACTTATGACGATTAACTAAAATAACAGTATCTTTCAAATTTAAAATATAGACTAGTAGTTAAAGATTGTAAAATTAAATCTAAGCTGGCTCATAACTCTAATCAGAATAAAAAATTCAAATGTCGGCACCAAAACACAAACCCGAATTTTTACAAACTTATCAGAGCTGGTAGGAACTATGCAACGTACCCGCGAGAGCCAGAAACACTGTCTGTCCAACAATCCAGAAATTTCAACTTTAATACTCTACAGTTTAGGTTCTGGTGAGGAAACGGAAAGTAAACGTTACAGCAAAAGCTGAAAGTATAAATGAGTGATTAATTTAAATAAAAACCTCCAAAGCAGCAAGGTAGTGAATGACAGTAACGAGAGAAATTCAGAAAGAGTTTATAATTAAAATGCAACTCACATAACATTAAGCCAAGATTCTTTTAGTTATCCATAACGCATTAAAAAGATAATAAGTAACTAAATCTAAGATTGACGAGAATATCTATTTTACAACTATTAAAAACCAAATAGAAGTACTCTTGAAAACTGTTATATGGATGAAGAATTCATTTCAAAGCAATTTAAAAAGCTATTAATGCTTTTAAAAATGCATAATGTATAGTAAGTTCATTGTTTATTAATGGTTTATTTAGTAAGCTTATTGTTTATTAATGGTTTATTTATGGCAGTTTTGACTAAAAATGCGAACAAGTCGACTGTCATTTTTGGCGAGTTAAAACAAGTTTCTTGTCATTGTTAATAAGAGTTATTATAAGCTATTTTTATAGTTTTCGCAATAGCACTTCTTCTGTTATTTTCTTTAGTCATCAGGAGAAAACACTTTTTTGACTCTCAACTAAAGTTTTGGTAGACTGCAAGTTAAGCTCTAAAGCAATATAATTACTAAAATAATGATACAATCACAGAAAAACTTCAATTATATACCTCAGCCGATCCGAATGATTCAGAACATTCTTTGGCTATCAAGATTGCCTTTTTTCGTTTAGTCATTATTATGCTAGAAACATTTTTGCAGTGTTTTACTTCAACAAAAATTTACAGCTAAAAATATATTATATTTTTTCATTAGAAGTAAATGAACACTATTTTCAGGAATATGAAATCTCGCACTAATGCAATGCTGCACTTATACCGAAAAGCTAATAACAGAGTATTTGTGATTACAGTTATTCTTCATATAGACAAACGTTTTTATGCCATACGCACTCCTTTAATTGAATAACTTCTTAGAAAAATATTAATTTTTTTTTATCCTTTTTTATTACTTAAATCAAAGAAAATATTAAACTACACGTAAATAAATTAACAGAAAGCAATATTTTTGGAAGAAAAACAAGCAGTCCGCGATAAGTGAAATTCTACTGTAGCTTAACAAACTTTCAAGAAAAATGCTTAAGACAGAAAGTACATAATTATATGCTTGCAAATGATAATTTCTGTAACTACTAAATTTCTTCTGAAAATTGCAATATCAATAATTTTACGAATACCTAAGTAAATGATATCCAGCATAATTAAGCTATAGAATTTCGGAACCTGCAGAAGTCGAAACTTAATGAATATACCAAATTTTAAAATTTACTAAAAATCTACTCATTACTGGGGAGTTTTTGCTAACCCTAAACACTGTTTCCACCCTAATGCAAATAATAATTCAAATTTAGAAACAAATTTTTGGTTAATGCTTATATACTTGAAAAACTAAAACTTGTATCCGGTCTCTCCCACATTACAGGTTACAAGCTGAATGCAAAAACATAAATGGATATCGATTGTTTCTTGAGAGAAACAACCAAAAATAAACTAAATTATTGAAGATAAATTACTTTCTAGTCTGCTTTAATTTGTATTGCTTATTGAAAACAGTTATTATTTTTATAGGTTTTTAAAGACTTTTCTCTAGATTCTTCGCCCGTCTCCATCTTGCTCTATGTGCATTCCATAAGCACATAGTTTCGGGAATATTATAATCCCAGGCCTGCTGAACTTGTATAAAAAATGTTATATTTTCAATTTAATTATTTTAAGTATATTCTTAAGGAATTTCAATTAAAAATAACTTAAACATCATGACCTTCACTGCAATTCTTTATTGTGAACATCCAAATTCCAGAATTACAGCTTGCTGAAATCAAACGGAAACTTTGCCAGTGTAATATTAAATTTACTTTTCTAATATTGACCATTCGCAAGTTGAATTTATCTAGGCTCACATCGTAAAATCAAATTACAGTAAGCGGCAGTTAAGCCTATTCTAAATTGCATTCACACAAGTCCGTTGGAACGGAAATCAGAAATGCGGAAAAAAGCGCTTTCTGCATACGTCAATTCGCACCAGGCGAAAACCTTTCGCTTTAAAAGTTGTCACTAAATGTGGACACTAAACGAATCTTTCTTTCGGAAACTTAGGGGTAAATGTGCATTTTTCTGCGGTATTTTAATTTCCTACGATTATATTTTTTAATTAAAATGTAAATGATACAATTTCTGCTAGATCAAAACTTATTTTACTTCTTGCTTATATGGAGAAGCGGATAGATTATATTAATATGTAAGTGAAGACAATGAGATGCAATTAATGAGGACATGCGCTTAAACAAGATCGAAAGCTTTTTTTAATTTTAAGTATTAGCATTTTTATTAATTTCCATTTATTAAATTGAAAAATTTAGCTAAAAACAAGCCCTAATTTTCATCAAAATATTCCAGAAAAGGTTCATTTAGAAAAAGAATATCATAGAAAAGATCATTGATTAATATGTAATTTATTTTATTTATCAATTCTGCTGAATAATAATAAAAAATTCTGAACTGCATATTCCGATTTCAGAGAATAGATGTTTTAATGTGGTAAGACACTATAATTTTTTAATGTAATAAAACTATATTTTGTTATAATATATGTAGGATTTAAAGGGTTACTAAATATTGCACTTGCAAAAAGGAAGCAGTTTCGTTAAAAAAAAAGTTTAATAGGAAATGAGAAATTTTTAAAAGCATAGCTTCTGCTTTGTGTGCATATTTTTACCCTTAAATGTAGCTATAATTACTTCAATGATTCATTGATACATTAATGAAGAATCATTTTCTAATGTTTTATTTAACAAAGCCACTTTTGTCTAAAACTCACTGAAGTAACTGCATTTTAGATAATATTTCTTTTCTGTTTTGAAAACTGAATTCCACAGTTAGTAAGTTTGCTAATGTTTGTGAAAGTGTTCTTCAAGCTAATGAAAAATTACCATCAAAATTAAACTTATGGCTTGAAAACCATTTGCATGACGAATGGTCATGCATTTTGTGAAAATCAGACATGAAGCTATTAAAATGCCTAAACGTATTTCATAATACCAGCTTCAGTCTAAAGTTGAATTTTGTCTTCATTTAAATTTCTCATGCTACGCAAGCTTCCTTTCTATGTAAATAATAATTTTCCTAAATTTTTAAGCGATACATTTACTCGTCACTAATTGTTCACAACTAAGAACTCACTAATTTTTTTTAATTATATAAAAGAGCAGGCTTCTGCCAATAACAGATCCCTTTTGCTTATCTGGCATCTGCCGAAACGGCTTTTACTCAGATTATCTTATGAATTCTGCCAAAGATTCATCGTTATCAGGATAATGCACATAGTGCGGCCTAGAAAGCAAAATTCACGTCTGTAATTATTGAAAAATAAAGACAAATTCTATGCGGGTGAAAATGTTGCTGTGGATAAAAAATTTAGCGAATTTGCAAGAAGAGAAAAACAAGGCCCAAACCCGCAGTATCTAGTATCAGTTGAATTTTCTTCTCAGCGCGTTACGTCAGTGATAGGAAGTCATTAGTGAAAAAAAATTCTTTTAAAATACTGTTATGAACACAGCCCGTAGTGGAACTTGAACATACAATCTTTGGCTCTGGACCCCAAGCTTTGCCCATTAGGCAACACCAGCCGGTAATAGCAACCTCAACTTAGCGACTAATGTAAAGAAAGTTCAAAATCTAGGATTTCGAAAATCTATCTTTTTCTTTTCCTAATAACCTAATGCGTTAGATTGTTGTGTAAAAATTATCAACCATACCTTATTTATTATTGATTATTAGGATTTATTACTTTTGATAAACCTGAGAATTTTCTTTTAAATAATTTACTTAATTACTACATGAACTTAAACTAATTATTGTATTAACTTGAATATGCATCTTTAATTATCACCTGATATTTCTTAATTAATACTATTCCATATGATTTCATGTTCTCCTCAAGATTTTTTGAAATCACTTTCATTTAAAAACTATGGTAAAGACTGAATATTTGAAACGAGATATCTGAAACTGACACGGCAAACGCCAAAACGCTGAAGTTGAGTCAACTTGCACGGTCGCCGGCCATCCGAAAATATCCCCTCTTAGGTCGCTTCTGATTGATTACCGCTTTTCGCCACAATGCATAATCACGCTGGTGTGAATTGGCGTTAAAACTTAAGCTCAATTAAGTACAATTGATTGTGGTACAAACTTGCATCTTCTGGAAGAACTAAGATGAAAGAGAGAAAATGAAAACAAAAAGGAAAATAAGCAAAACAATTTGGTTATTTAAAGCATTCTGAAATAATTCCCTGAATTTTGGACTATTCAAAAGAAACGTTTTGCCTGACAATGTAGTTGACAGTCACAAAATTTAAAATTTAAAGACAAGGGTAAATTTTTCATGACCTGTACTAGATTTCGATTTTACACGAAAGATTGAAAGCTCTGAATTTCTTGGCTTGCTCTAGTTTTTGTAAAAAAGACATTATATATGAGACTAACTAACAATTAAATAGACTAGTTTATATAAAATGTTAAAAAATATGGAATAAATTGACATTGAACGGTTAAGAATTGTAAGAAATTTTGCAAGTACATCGAAATGAGAAAAAGAGCGAAACTTGATCTTTGTTTTAATCATTTTTCATAGAAGCTTACAACTTCAACCGAAACTGGAAGATAAGTCTAAATGCTGTTTACCAAAAAAAAAAGTTCAAAGATAGCGCTAATATTTCAATTAACATGTACGTTTGTAAGCGTTACTGCCTTTACATAAAGATATATTCTTTATTTTCAGGTAAGTTTTTAAGGATCTTAGGTTTTTTCTAACGTTTATTTTATGTTAAATCTTTACTATCACTTCTTATTTTCTACTTGCGGCCAGAATTAAAAGCTTTTAACTTATTTATGCAAATTTGTCTTCCTAACGCCAAGTACTTAAGTTGTGGCTTTTTACCAAGCAAGAGAGAGGAAGGAGCTACTAGAAGCAGGCCGCTTGCCATAGTAGTTTTACTCGGTTGCTGGTTGCCTTCAATGCCAGAGGTTTAATCCTCTTGATAATTTTAAACGTATCGTAGTGTTAGCAGTTCTCTGTACTACATACGGCTTTTTATTAATATACGGCCAATCTTGGAGTTAGGCACTTGTTTATTAATCCAAAGTTAGTTTAGTTAGATTTTTAGTTAATATTTTTTATATTCTTACGTTCAGACCACAAGTGGTTGGCCTCTGTATTCCGAAGTTCCGGAAGTCATTGTAAAGAGAGAAAAATAAAGGGTTTCGTATACCCTTCCTGTGTGTATTGTCTACTTCCCAAATTTATTGAACATAGCTTTAGTAAGCTCCCTGTTCCGAGTCAGAACAGTTAATGTTCCCAAAGCAAGTAAGGAGGAACACAGAACCTGATAAGTTAAACAATAAAACTTCTAAATCAACACAAGAACTGCACAAAAATATTTTATTCTATCATAATCTGTATTCTTACTATAAACTTATTTTCATTATTCTAAGAAGTGAAGAGTATTAAAAATAAATTTGATTGATTTCTGATAGATCTGTATATTTTTAGTTTATTCTTGGAGTTACTGCAAATTTTAAAATTTCATTGCTTAGATCAGTAACTGCCAATTATAGTAATTAGAGGAATCGCATAATATCACACTTATAAATGAAACAGACAAAGCAATTCACTTTTCAGATTTTTTAACTCAAAAGGAAACTGAAACTTTAGACTTACAACATTTAGGCAAGCACCAGATACTTTTGATCACCATAATTTCGATTTCGAAATCATATCCAACGTAAAACTCTGTAACACCAGCAGACGTCAGTGAGTAGGGGGATGAAATATTCGATAAGGGATCTTTGAAATCCATACCCACCCTCATAACCTAAGCCTTCTCGAAGAAATCCCACCCCACGACCTCATCTTTTGTTTCAAGCCCCGAGTTCCCTCCCCTTTCTGGTGAAAGCCTATAAAGGGCAAGACGTTGGACTTACAGAGGACACCCCTCAGCATAACGATATCTTACCATTGCTTACACGTCGTTGCCAAGCTGACGGTCAGTGCTCCCTGTTTGCCTGTCTTATGTAGGAAGGGGAAGAAATAGCTCTTTCCCGTTAGGGAATGGATTTTTCCATCAGAGGTGTTGCTGATGTATCGCATTAGAAAGAAGAATGCTGCAATTTTAGCAAGGTAATTTCGTTCTCTGATAATAGCGCAGCTGGTAACGAAGTATGAAAGGATTACAAGGGCATGAACTCAATTTCCCTTTAGAAAGAGAGCAAAATGGTACAAGATATTGAATTTAGACCATTCTTTTTATCATCCAGTTAGCAGTTAGAGAATTTTAATTTAATTCTTTAATAGATTAGAACTTAAGTAATGAATATCATTTTATTTGAAATTAATTCGTTTCATTTGACTAAAATCTGTTCAAATTACTGATAAAAACACCTGAAGCTAAAGTAAATTAACAATAATATTAAGATTTTAACTGAGATATCTTAAAACGTTTTTACTTTTCAAATAAAAATGCATCTTAAACGTTTGTTCTTTAGTTATTTTTGTATAATAATAATTAAAAAGAAATGAGAATTGACGCCGAGTTATAGAGAGGGAAGAAATGACATGGTGCTGTTCTGTGCTTGGATGGTGCTGTGCTAAACCTATTGTTTCACTCACAAGAGTTCCCCCAATTAAAATTATATTTAAGAATAAAATTGTCCATGAAGGTCTATAGTAATTAATAAATATAAAGCAACATAATTTTTGCTCAAAAACAACACCTCTGATGCAAATAGCAACACCTCTGATGTTGCTATTTGCATCAGAAATATAGCAACACCTCTGATGGAAAAATCCATTCCCTAACGGGAAAGAGCTACTGTAATGACCTTGCGGATTAATAAGGCACCATAAGGAAAACGACACCAACATTTATTAAAAATTAACTTGCAAAGAATAATGGTAAAAAAAATTAACATTTAAAGAATAATGGCAAACTCGGAGCACTACCTCGCTCCTACAACATAATTAACCTACAACCTGCCTCCTCTGAGGCTAACATGCAACTGGCCTCTCTCCCTTGCTGGGCTCTGCCAGGCAGCTGATTGGCTCACCGCTGCCAGATACATGACACCCCCCCGGTAAGATTGTGCTACGCCAAAGCGAAGCAGAATCTGAAAACTGAACCAGCAAATACAAACTTAAATTGTATACTCCGCATACCAAATTAATTCAAAATATAGGAACATGTATACATGATGTAATAACATACTTTGAAATAAATGCAATAAACATTCATCTCACAACAGATGAACAGATGGCTTGATACAATACCGGAGTTCTGTAATAAAACATATATGCAATACTATTTCAAAACACACTATTATAATGCAATATTAAATGGAAACCAGTAATTGGATTTTCAAAACAGATGGAAAGTAGCTCTCGTACAATTCCGGAACAAAAGAAAGTAACTAATGCAAAGTTTTAAAACATATTAGTTCATACTTAGTTCACACCTATTTCATTCACCCACTAGTCTTGAAAGACCATCTGCATTTTTTAATTGTGCACCAGGGCAATGAGAAATATGAATATTATAGCGCTGAAGTGCCATTGTCCACCTCTGTAATTTGGCTGAATGCGGTGCCGACTTATACAAATATAATAATGGACTATGGTCTGTGATCAGCTCGATATTCGATCCAAACACCCAACACTCGAACTTTTTTAATGACCACACAACGGCATAAGCCTCGCGTTCAATAGTTGACCAGTTCTGCTGAGTTTTCGAAAGTTTTTGACTGGCAAAGCTGATAGGATGCAAACTGCCTTTGCTGTCTCGTTGTGACAAGCAAGCACCAACACCATATGAACTAGCATCACACTGTATGGTGTAAGGTTTTTCTGGTTCTGGAGTGTACAGTTTTGGTGCTTCACACAGTCGACGTTTCAGTTCTTTAAATGCTGATTCCTCAACATCAGTCCATGGAATTATCTCAGGAATTTTCTTTTTCGTAAGCTCTGTCAATGGGCGAGCTATTTCTGCATAATTCTTTATGTAATCACGATAATAGTTGAATAAGCCTAATGCACTCTTCAGAGCAGTCTTGGTTTTAGGACTTTTTATAATTTCAATGGCTTGTAATTTTTCAGGATCAGGTTGATGTCTTCCAGCTCCTATTATATGTCCTAAATACTTTATCTCCGAACGTGCAAAAACACATTTCTTCACGTTCACCGTAAACCTGAGATCACTTAATGTAGTTAGCACAGCATCCAAATGTTTGAGATGCGAATTCCAATCTGGTGAAAAGATAGCAATATCATCAATATATGCTTTGCAAAAATCACTATGTTTTCTTAAGGCATCATTCATCACTCGCTGAAAAGTAGAAGCTGCATTTTTTAATTCAAAAGGCATCACTTTCCAACGATATTGGGAACGATGTGTCTTGAATGATGTTAAATCACGACTTTCTTCTTCTAAAGGTATTTCCCAGTAGCCTTTCAAGACATCTAAACAGGTGATAACATTCGCGTGTCCAATTTTATTGATTAGATCAGTCACATTCTCCATTGGAAAATCAACAGGTTTGGTTACTTGATTCAACAACCTGAAATCAATACATAAACGCATACTTCCGTCTTTCTTGGCAACACATACGACTGGTTATGCTATTTCAGCTTCACTTGGCTCAATAAGACCCAAGCTCTCCAATTCCTCGATCTGTTTATCTACTTCAGGTTTCAAAGATTCTGGGATCTTATAGATATATGGCTTTTTTCTTTCAGCTCCATGTAACAACCGAATTCTATGTTCACCAACGCTGGCTATTTGGATCTCCCCAGAAAATAACGCGATGTGCTTGAGTAAGAGCTCGTGTAATTCCTTTTGTCTGCTATCCTCTAAATGACTAATATCCACCTCGATGTCCCTTCTAGTTACTGCGCAATCTCCTTTATTTGGAGTGGTATGAATTTCCCCAAACTCAGAATCATCTTCAAATATCACTCCCACAGTTTGTGCTCGAACATAAAATTTTCTTATTTTGTTCACATGAACATGCCTCACACTCCCATCGGGTAATTTAACTTTGTAAGAATGAGGATTTACTCTTTCAACAATTTCACCTGGACTTGTCCACCTAGCATATAGCTTGTTGCTAGAGTCTGGTATAAGTAAATATACTAGATCACCATTTTTAAATTCTTTCAAACTTTTGCGACGGTTAAAATAATATGCATAAGCTTTTTGTTTTTCCGCCGCAGATAAAGAAGCGAGCTCAGATGCTTTCTCTAAATTTATCTTTAATTCTTGTAGATAATCAACTGCTGAATTACTCAGATTAAGAGGTAATGGTATTTCACCGGACCATGATGATTTTAAGGGACCTCTAGCTTCACGACCGTACATAAGCATAAATGGAGATACACCGGTAGTGCAATTTGGAGCTTCACGATACGCAAAAAGTAAATAAGGTATGTGCTTGTCCCAATTAACAGGATCTGTGCGAATTACATGATGTAACATTTGTTTAAATACCCGATTCCATTTTTTCCACTGAGCCGTTTGATGCTGGGTACCAGGTGTCGAAAAACGAGGATGAGTTCCTAACCTTTTTTCGAATTCTTGAGTTAATTGTGAGGTAAAATTAGTGCCTTGATTACTACAAATTATTTCTGGAATACCGGTTCTCATAAAAATATCTAAAAGAGCCTCACAAGTAGCTTTAGCAGAAAGACTTTTTAAAGTTATGACTTCTGGCCATTTTGAATGATTATCTATCAAACACAAACAATATTTATGTTTCCTTCCTGAAGGAGGTGAAATTTCACCAATAATATCTATATTTACTGTATGAAAGGGATATGGCGCGCGAACAATAGGAGTAATCGGAATTTTATCCGATTGTCTTTCCGGACTTTTTAATTGACATCTTTCGCATGTTCTACAGTAATTTTCTACATCTTTGGATATGTTCGGCCAATAAAATGAAAGCTTAATTCTTTCTTTAGTTTTCCTCATACCTAAATGATTTCCGAATATGGAATCATGAGCTAATTGAAGGACTTTATTTCGATAATTCTCGGGCAAAACTAACTGTTGTATGTTTTCCCCACAAATTTTTTCTTTATGAAATAATAATTCGTCCTGTAAAAAGAAATTATTCTTCCCTACTTCTGCGTCCTTAAAAGAATTTATTAACGTTTGGCAGTTTCTCTGATCGACCTTAAATTTATTCGATTCCGAATAACTGTTTAGTCTTTCATCATTCTGATTCGCAACTGAGCTATAAAAAAGATTTACATTTGACAGTTCAACGGCGCCAACCTCAAGTTGTTTTTGTTTATGAGTTTCCGGTTTCGTCTCAGGGAAGACTGTTGATTCATTCTCGTCTTCAAATATGCGATCCCATACATCTCGTGTAATTAAACATTGGACATTTAGCTTATCTGTCAACGCAAAAAGAGCTTCTACGCGCGAATATAGACAACTGTTTGGTTTTTTGTAATAAATGGGAATAGTTGCTAACGTTGCCTCTATGACGTCGCCAAATGCGGAACTTAAAATGATTTTACCCTTACTTTCTATTTTTAAATCAGGAATTAATGTAGTGTTCAAAATTGGTATTTCCGTACCTGAATCTTTTATAGCTTCTACTTGCTTCCCTGCAATGTAAATAGTAATCTTTTCCAAGGAATAAAAATTAAGTTTTCCGTCGGAACACTCGGGTTTTTGTAAATGTTTAGAATTTACATTTGTAACAACCGCATTGTCCTTCGACTTACTTGAAGTGTTAACTTTCGGTTTGACCGGGAAATTATCGTTCTGTTTATTGGACCTCTCAAATTTATTTCGCCTGTTCGGGCAATCCTTAGCCAAATGTAAACTGCTACTACACACATAACATTCTCGCGGTTTAAACGAATGTTTCTGTTCATTTACCACTAAATCTTTTCTTAGCGCTGGTGGAATATATTTAGAGTTTTTGTTGTATGAATCACGAAAATTAGCGCGTTTTTCACCTCTTATGTCATCAAAAGATTTACCTTTTGCGATGAAATAAGTGTCGCATTCCTTCGCTATTTCTTCTGGACGTAGCCAACTTTCACCTTGTCGAACTGCAACATGGCCACGCTATATCACTATCCAATGTTTGAAAAAGTTTATCAGAAATTATTAAGTTAATTAAAGACTCAAAATCATTGACGTTTCTACTTTTACAATAATGGATCCAACATGATCTTAAACGAGAGGCGAACTGCAAATGAGTTTCCCCCGTCAACCTTTGAGCTTGGCGAAAATTTTCTAAACATATAATTGGCGATGGTTCATATTCCTTAAGAATTAAAGATTTAATTTTTTCATAATCTTTCAAATCATCATCTTTAATATATACTAGAATATTAGAAGATTTATCACCTATCAGTTTAAGTAAAATTTCAGACTTAAACTCATTTGGTACGTTCTTATGCTTAAAAGCCCTTTCTATGGAATCAAAAAATAAGTTCCATGCTTCACCCTTTTTAGGTACAGAAATCGATAATGCCTGTACAGCTTTCAAAAGCTTATCTAATGAAAGTGTATTTTCTACGTTATTACTAGATTCGTTGCTACTTTCAATTTGCATTAAACGCAATTTCACAATTTCTTCTGACTTTTTCCTTTCTTCAACCGTAGTATTAAGAAATTCAATAACAAAATCTTTATCTTTCAAATATTCTTTAGAACTTAAAAGCTTATCTTTTAATTCTACAACTTTTAAACTAGAATCGGCTTCTTCACCTAGTTCCTTCAACACCGAAATCAAATCACTTTTAACTACTCCTTTAAACATATTTAGAAGAAATTTTCCTTAAAGTTACAACGAAAATTTCTCACCTTTTCTCAAAATCCAGTCGGTTTCGTTAGCTCTGGTTCTCGAAAGAGAGCGTGCTGTAATGACCTTGCGGATTAATAAGGCACCATAAGGAAAACGACACCAACATTTATTAAAAATTAACTTTCAAAGAATAATGGTAAAAAAATTAACATTTAAAGAATAATGGCAAACTCGGAGCACTACCTCGCTCCTACAACATAATTAACCTACAACCTGCCTCCTCTGAGGCTAACATGCAACTGGCCTCTCTCACTTGCTGGGCTCTGCCAGGCAGCTGATTGGCTCACCGCTGCCAGATACATGACAGCTACTTCTTTCAAATTCATTGCAAAAACACTTTTTATGTACAATCTAAATCAATGTTCCTCATCCAGATCTTCCTGGAACACTAATGTTCCTCAAGTAGCTGTAATGGACAGTTATTCTTATGGAAATAGCTAAACTTACAAATATTTGCTCCTAGATTCCCGTGACATGAAAATTCTATCAAGGTTTTCGATAAAGACAAAGGGTTTAGAAACGCTTATTTTAATTAACATTGAAATGAGTAATTTATCTTTCGAGTGGCATGGTTGTAAGGTATTTTTCCGTCTTTATTGCTTGCATTTGTCATGTATTTGGAAAGCACATGCGGCTAGCAGTCAGAAGATCCAAAGTTCGGATCTCTGCGAGGGCATTTCACATATTTCATGTCTTCTGTTTCGAAATAATGTTCCTAATAATCAGCCAGAAGCCGTACCACAACTAAAAATATAGCGGACGATAATTTGGCACCTTCAAGGTGAAGGCCCACCAGCGGCCGAGCGGTAAAGTCGCTGAACACTGGTAGTTCGGTCCGAAGTTCGAATCCCGCGAACGGGCCGGCTGCATGGGTGTTTTCGTGGTTTTCTCCACGTGTAACCATTATACGAGCCAGTTTCCCTTAGAAAGTCCTCCACGAAGCCATCCCTCCCCTTAATCAGATAGCCCTCGAGGCTTTGCCATAATTACACACACACACACTTCTGGTTGAAGAATCTGTGACCAATAACACAAATGACTGCTGGCAACCCTTTCCAAAGCGTGAACTGGTAGCAAGAGACTAAAAGAAACGGGAGAGTGAACTGCATTCGATCGCGCAAGCCTTTTTGCAAGTTACTCTTATAGGTATGGCTTAGTTAAGCATTAGAGAAAATCAGAAATATATTTTTACGCTTAATTCGTTCAATTACTTGCCTTTTGTTCGAAAAAAAAATGACTTGCTTTTATTTCAGTAGCTATGAAAGTCCATTTCATCAGCATTTTCTCACTAATTGCGGGTGTTAATTAAATTTTATAAGATTTCAAACAAGATTTTATCCTGCTTCACAAAGCTATTGTCAAACCTAACTAGTTTCGATATACAATTTCTTTTGACGAAAAACAGCTTTGCAATATTTATAACAACCGTTAAGTTAAATACATTTTCGGTAACAGATCCCTGTATAATTCTTTTACTAGAAGAAAATGACGCTTTTAACCTTCCAGCACGCGCGGTTGGCAATTTTACATCAGCACAAGTGCTTCGTATTTTTTACGACATCCGTTATTTTACAGTTTTGGGCACGAAAAACGACAAAAATGAGATTATAAATTTGTTAAGAAATAAAATATTAATTTTATTGCAAAATACAAATGATATCACATTCAAATATAATTAAATTATTTTTAAGTTCTTATGTTTGTGAGATGGAAATGCAATGATGCATTTCATTATAGAACATTTTAAATTTATTATTTAAAATTATATTTTAAAATCGAAGCTAATTTTAATATTCATCAAAGGCAAGTATAGACAAATAAAAAAGGGAAAACACTTTGGTAAGAAAAAAGTAAGTTTAGCATTACTTACTTCTGCAAGGAAATTTACTTCTTACTGGTTACAAAAACGCATATTAAACTTACTTTAATATTTTTATTTATTTCTAAAAAATAGAAATAAAAGAAAATAAAGAATGCAAATAGCTATTGTTCTCCCATCTAAAGGTTTCCTTTTCTTCATCAGATAATGCTTGAAGAATGGGAGCAAAATCAGCTGGTTGCACGTATTTTTTGCCATGAAAACCGATATAAAATTTACAGAGCCAAATGTATTAAAATTAAAATAATACACAGCAATTAATAACACAAACTTACAAAATATTTGAGAAAAAAATATTTTCTGAAGTTTCACCCAGGGACACGCGCGTGTCGTAACTTTTACAAAAAAGCTGCCGCGTAGCACAAATGCCCAGTAAAAAAAAAGTCAAATGACTTCCTGTTGGCACATTTCATGAAGTGGGGAAAGGTAGAAAGGAGGAAAAGAAATGACCTTCAGACGTCTCAGCTTCGATAAACAAAAAATGTGCATTAAAAACTGAATTTGTCATAAATTTTGCGCATATGCGCATGCTGGAAGGTTAATGGCAAATTGTACAGCCTGCTTAAAAAACACTACACAGCTAAATTTCTTCTACAGCTGGTTCCAGTAGTTCTATTATGGCTGGTTCTAGTATTTAGCATAAGAAGTTAATTAAATTAGATGTATTTTCTACTGCGACATGATAACATTTTGTAAAATTGCACAAAACGCAAAGTTTTGTATGAATCGCTTACGACGGAAAATATTAGTAAGAAGATTATTTTTTATAACTCAATTAGATATACAAAAGAGAAAAAAGTCCTTATGTGATCAAAGTACCTTGGATATCATTCATTAAAATATTCGGAAACCAATGCAAATATCATGAAATACGATGAAGCAATGTTTCAAAAACCTCTCTGAAAAATACTTTTTATGGCATAAAAATATATAAAAACATGGGTTTCAAAGTTTTATTCTCAAAAATCCTAAATCTTAAAATTTTTAACCGAAGAAAATTCCTTTTTTAATACGGCCGACAAAATCAACATATTTTCTTCCTCCTACTTTTAATAGATGAAAATGGTGTAAGTCACGTCATTTTGACAGTATATGTTTTCCAGTTTTTGTATAGAAAAAGAGATCTTCTCTGCCCAAAAAGCAGTAAGAAACTAAGCACTAATAAAACTTTATATGCAAGGAATTCATGTCAAACATCAAATGTTTCTGAAAAAGATGTCACTTGATAAACATTACCTTAGTTATAGGACCGTAAAATTAATTTTTTTTATATCTTTGGACCCTTATGCTGAAGTTATGATTCTAACATCAACTAGACAAAGGGTACTTAATCATACCTCTTCAAGGAATAGTCATGGTATCATTTGAAAGTAGCCTGTATGTCTGACCAATATAAATAATACTCTGAGTTTTTCTATTGTCAAGAATAACCTGAAAAAAGAATATTTCATCGTTATTATTTTGCTGCATTAATCTCAACTTAAAGATATTGCAAGTGTTAGTACAACATGAACTCTCAAAAATTTGTACAGAAATTAAATAGGTTTCTTTTAAATTTTAACAGAAGAAATATTTATTGGCTGTTCCATTTTATTATTTTGAAGGGTTTTTCTCCTCTCGCTAAGTAGGAAAAAAAAATATCTTCGTTCTTCACTTAGCAAAAGGACTATTGCAAACTATGTGGAAAATCGTTTTAGTTTCAACAGTTTTTTTAAATTACAACAGAATTGCAGAAATGTTTGATGGAGTTAAAAGATTGCATATCTTTATTATACATATGCAGCTTAAGTGTATGTCTGTCGTTGATAGTTTATTGGTTGCTTGCGTAACTGTACTAGTCAATGGAGTGAAGTTGCCACGGCTTTCAAATAGTCCATATACACTGATACCATACATGCAGTTATCATTGTTTTAATTAAATTATCATGGTATTTAAGAACATTTAAATATTTTTAATTCATACAATTGTTCCTTATTATGCATTTAACTATATTTACATATGAATTACCTAGAAACTTGCAAACGTTGAGAAATTAAAGGAGACGAAACAAAGTAATGAGTTGTGCGTAGTACATCTCATCAGGTAAGTTTACTCAAACTCCTATGCTAAATATTGTTTCGCGTAAAGAGTTTAAAATTTTGCCCGATTTTATTCAGACATTGTATTTTAAACTGAATTTTCAGCTGAACGCAAATTGAGCGAGTCAGGGGAAACGTGAACATTTGTTTGCATTAGCAATCATCTATTTATAATCAGTTTATAATATCTAGAACAGCGGTCATTTCGTATGACCGCCGGGCTTTCTAGTATTTCAATAATCACATACGCACTCTTTTATTTTAACGCCGATATCACTCAAATTTCTTCGTTTTTTATAACTTTGAAATGGAAATTTTTGTTTTCAGTTTATAATTTTCCTTAATTTGCGTTTTACCAGTTTATTTTCTTACACGGCGAAAACAGGTTTAACTTTAAAATATTTAATGCAGCATTTTCTTTTTCGTGGCATTTTCTTTCTTTCTTTTTTCAAGAGTTTGATTAAATAATGTTATTAGATATAACAGGAATTTTTAATTTTAAACACACAGTACATGTCCCATCAGTCTGTTTGAAAAGATCTAACGTAGAATGCGAATGGAAAAAACACTGGTTCTTTTTCTTGTGATATCATCCATGACTTTTAAATGACTGGTGAAAAAGTATCAAAAACGATAATCTTAAATTTTTACAACAAAGCCTTTTATCTACCATGGTGCACACTGTACATTCTTTTACGCCTAATCTTGAACTTCCCTATTCTGAGTAAACACACACAGGGTACTAATTCAGAAGTCAAACAACAAAAGTCAGTGTTATATTTACAAAATTTTCACAGGACTAGTTCCGATAATTTTACCGAACCACCATCCTCAGCTGCAAAACCGCAAATGAACAAGATATGAAATAATGATTAGATAAGATAAGAAAGCCTGGACAAGAATAAGCAAGTGGCGCCATCTGTTGGTGACACCAGAACTAAAACAAAATTTCTTTAAAGGCCGAAGGCAAAGTTGGATTGGAATTAGGATCGCTAACTAGAACAGAAAGATTTTTATGAATGTGAAATGCCTCTAGAAAATCCAGTTCTCCAATGGAAGATGTTTTTTGAATAATTTTGGCAGCAGAAAAATTTAAAGTGTGATTTTCGGACCAACAATGTTGAGCAACAGAAGACTTCTGTGTTTCCTTTTTTCTAACATATGCCTCATGTTCTTTGACGCGAAATTTTAAGGCTCTCTTAGTTTGGCCAATGTATATTAAACCACATTGGCAAGGAATCTTATAAATACCCCAGGAATTCATATCCGGAATGGGGTATTAGTTTGGCCAATGTACTATATTAAACCACATTGGCAAGGAATCCTATAAATACCCCAGGAATTCATATCCGGAATGGGGTCCTTGAGTATGGAACTAGGAATTTTATTGATGGGAGAATAAACAACCCGAAAGTTAAATTTCTGCAAAATATGTGCAACTTTATAGCTAATTGATGGAAAGAAGGGAACGACAACAGAATTTTTATAATCTCCTAAAACAAGAGTGTGCCTTTTAGTGTGTTGAAATGAGAATTTTTTAACTGCTTGATTAATAATGTTGGGTGGGAAGCCCCTGTCAATAGCTATTGCTTTTAAATAATTTAGTTCTTCATCAAGGACTAGTTTGGAGGAGCAAACTTGAAGAGCACGGAAAACATAGGAATAAAATGAAGCTAACTTTTGTTTAGTCGGATGACATGATTTAAAGTGTGGTGGAAGGCAAACCGATGAAGGTTTACGGTAAACCGTAGTACTGAAGTTGGATGTGTTACGTGTGACCAGAATGTCGAGAAACGGAAGAGAATTACAAGTCTCAAGTTCAAAACTGAACTGAATAGCAGGATCAATAGAATTCATTGTTGAAAGAACTTTATTTAAATCATCTTTATTACCTTCAAACAGAGTAAAAGTATCGTCTACGTAGCGGAACCATGCCGGGAAGTTTAAAGTTTCAAACAATTTTGATTCATAATAATGCATGTAGATATCAGCCAGGATGGGACTGAGGGGGCTTCCCATGGCTAATCCCTCAGTTTGCTTGTAATATTTATTTTCGAAAACAAAATGTGTTTGTTTCAAACAGAGTTGAGTGAGAGAAATTAGCTCATTAATTTCGATGCAAGAGAAATGAAATTCGCGAAGTCTGGTTTCTAGACATCTTAATGCACCCTCCACTGGGACATTAGTGAATAATGATTTTACATCAAAAGAAACCATGAGTAAATTACTAGGAGAAATGTTTTTAACCTTTTTTACAAACTTTATTGAATTTTTTATAGTGTAAATGTTATTCTCTAATAGAGTTGAAAAATCTAGAAACCAAATATTTATCTAATGGATACGAGGCAGTACCTAAATTTGATATAATAGGGCGGAAAGGAATACCACTTTTATGAATTTTGAGAAGAGCATATAATCTGGCACAATTCGCAGCAGATGGGATAAGCGAATGTTTTAAGTTGCTTGAAATGATTTGCGAAGATTTGATCGCAGTTTTTATTTTGGATAAGTCCGAAGGTGAAGGATCTTTAGGGATCGGATTATATGGTCCTTCGTTTAAGAGTTTAGTGACACCATCAATGTAAGTGTTCTTATCCATGACGACTATCTGGCCACCTTTGTCGGCCTTTGAAATGATAATATCCGGGTTAGAATGAATTTCGCGCATTGTTGCTCTTTCTCTCGCAGTTAGATTTGGTTTCAAAGGTTTATTATTGAATTTCACATTATGAGCGATGAGATGCCTAATCATTTCCCTCTGTGAATCTGCAACTTTACTGAACTTGAAAGCTTTTTCGATAGGAGCCAAAATCTTTGGAATCGAGGGTTTACAGGTTTGTGAGAAGTTAAAATTATATTTTAGAATTCTCTCTTGTTCTTCTGAAAGACTAACATTAGAAATATTATAAACTATTGGCTTGATGTTTACAATGGGAAGATTTTTTGAACTACTTGAACTGGAAGACTGTAAAAGAAGTTTTTCAAATTTAACTGCAAGGGTGCTTTTATGACGGTTAACTGCATTCTCCGTTCTAGACCAAGACATTTGTTAAGGGGAAGTGAATTTTGGATATGATTTAGAGAGTTCCAGATGATTATAGAGTTCATGTTCAATTTTGGACAATTGTTGACGTGTATCCCTTATGATGGACCGAAGTAAGGCAAGCTTGCAGTTTAACAGAATTCTTGAAACGCGACTCGAAGGTTTTTGATCAGATATGATTTGAATAAAATTTTTGATTAGATTTGATTTGAATTCCGGATATGAATTCTTGGGGTATTTATAGGATTCCTTGCCAGTGTGGTTTAATATACATTGGCCAAACTAAGAGAGCCTTAAAATTTCGCGTCAAGGAACATGAGGCATACGTTAGAAAAAAGAAACACAGAAGTCTTCTGTTGCTCAACATTGTTGGTCCGAAAATCACACTTTAAATTTTTCTGCTGCCAAAATTATTCAAAAAACATCTTCCATTGGAGAACTGGATTTTCTAGAGGCATTTCACATTCATAAAAATCTTTTAGTTCTGGTTTCACCAACAGATGGCGCCACTTGCTTATTCTTGTCCAGGCTTTCTTATCTTATCTAATCATTTTTTCCTATCTTGTTCATTTGCGGTTTTGCAGCTGAGGATGGTGGTTCGGTAAAACCATCGAAACTAGTCAAAAACTGTGGAAATTTTGTAAATTAACGCTGATTTTTGTTGTTTGTCTTCTGAATTAATATTTATTCGGCGTGTTATTGAGTCTTAATTATATACAATGTAATTCCGAAAAAAATCATCCGATTTAAAATTTTTACAAGTATAAAACTTTAGAAGATAAAAGGATAAATAAAGTCGGAAATGCGGACGTCTGTGTACAAACAGCATACATTTTTTTTTTAAATTTAGAAATGAAGAATATAATAATTCCAGAAAAAGTCAAAAGTGTCATGAAAGCTATTTTTCTGCCGACTAACTGAGATTCCTGTATATCCCTTTCATACACTTGATGGCTAGGTAATCACCGTGGCCAATGACAATGAACTGACTGATGCTATCCGCGACCACACTTACGGGTCTGTCAGCGTTTCTGGAAGAGGGTTTATATTTTACTATCTGATCTAAACACTAAGTCAAGCCGTAGACATATTTGTTTGCAGTGGTATATTGCTAATATGGGTTTCTTTTCTTTTTGGCAAGTCATAAGGGGGGGGGGAAGAAAGAAAGAATTACCTTCGGAAGAAATTCATTGAACATTACGAATTACGATCTTGCTTTAAAGTAATCTGTTGCTTTACAATAAGTACTTCAATGCCGTTGCCAATCCCCCCCATCTGCGACCTTAACTCGCGCCGTCATCACCACACAGCATTTACGTTTTTCACGTAGATTGCTCTTCAAATCACGTAGATTGCACTTCAAGATCTGAGATTGCTCTTCTAGTCAGCCTTGATTCGCATGCTTTTCAAGAAACGAAATGGAAATGAAGTGGTTAGAAAAATTAAGCGAGTTCGCCCTTTTCTGCCGCAGCTGCTTTTTCCATGGTCATGAAGTTTGAAGTTTTCATTATACCAAAAAGCTTTCTAATTCTACAGCTGTAGCAAAATCTGCAAAGTGGAAGCATATTTGATACTTACTTTCTATAGTAGCCTTGGTGTGAGAAAACGACGCTGGTGCATTTCAGGCATATGAAATTGCGATTTCAAAATTAGGTGAAATAGCAGCTTATTTTGGCTTAGATTTTGAACACTGTATAAGGCTAAATTTTCCAATTAATGAAATTTGTGATAAACTGGGGATAAATGATAATAAGTGACGTTTTTATGAAAGTTTTCCATGGCGATGACAATGCTCCAATCAAAAATCCTCTAGCGGGCGTTGAAATCTGCAGTATAGGTTTTAAATTCAGAAAATGTCGCTTCCTCATCTTGATGGAAGTAACAAAGTGAATTTTTAGAATGAAATGAATTTCGACTGAAAGTTTAATGAGAATTCTCAAACGGCAGTTACAGGACTCCAAAACAGCTTAAATAACTTATATTAAATTAAATCTTTAATAAAACAAACAAATAAATATAAAGTTTTTTTTTTGTAAGTTTTTATTCCCTTAAATTCAAAAATGTTTCATTATTTTATAAACAACTATTTCATATTTTTTTATTTCATAATTTCTACATGTCATTTAACTAGATTTAAACTGATGATCTAAAAATCCTGAAATTTCCGAAATCTAAAATCGCTGAATTCCAGATCTCGGATTTTTTACTGTATTATATGAATGTAAAGGATAAATTTAAAATTAATATATATATATATATATATATATATAATGTTGTATGATCTTAAATTCACTTAGTGCGAAAACAAGTTACTACTACTAGCGCAATTGCTGCAAAGTTAGTTAATAATAATTTATTTCCTTAACAATATTGATTAATTGATTATATTATCTCCTAAGTTTAATTAAAGTAGAATTATTTTAAAGGAGTGAATCCATACTGGTAAGTTATATTTTAAAAGATGTTTTGAAGTAATTTGAAAGCAAAATGTTAATAATGTTTTAACGGGGACTGAAGTTAAATCATCATGAAGAATAAAATTTCAATTGTAAAAGGAAAAATTAAAAACATGTAATCATTGTCATTGATCGGAAATTAGTTGACTTTTCAAGGGGAACAAACCAACTCCCGTTCAATGAACAATAATTGATAAAAATACGTAAATACGAAGGTGTTTCGTCTTTACTCGAGTTATAAGTTAAAGCCAAACCGGCAATTCTAGTCAGGCCAAATATTTCCGCGAATAGAAGGGATTACGAACCAATGCTGATACTCAAAGAACTTATTCTTATGAAGCATTTTAGTCAATTCAACTTGGAATAAAAAGCAATTTCTGTAGAGAAATCCGAAATAACTCGAGTAACCGTCCCCGACACCTTCATGTTTATGCATTTGAGTTCTATATTATTTGTAAAATTTAAACATTGGAAATTGTCATTATGAAATCGAATTCAAAGTAAAGTTGAAATAAACATAGAAGATTACAAAATAAGATAAATAATGCAAACTTTGTAAAAACAAATCAAAGACAATATAAAAATAATATAAAAAATAATATATAATAAGAACAGCGAATGTACATGAAGATATAAAGGCCAGAAAAGGTATTAAGTAACTTATATTCTTTCTAGTGGGGGAGTTGGCAAAGTGTTCTCTTCGTGTCTGACTCATAAGTGTAGGGTGTCCGAAAATTCTTAGCGGCAGTGGGGGCTTTGAATAATATCAGTCGGTAAGACTTGGGTGAAGTAATTTATGGTAGTGGGTGGGACTCGGAATTCTTAAAGGATGTATTATGTGGAGTTCTTATTTGAGTGAGACTGTCTGTTAAGATTTTTTTGAAAATACTAGTGAATGGAAATTAATTAATTTCTGGATAATTTTCATGTCTCAATGATTAAGAATTTAAGAAAGGAAAAAAGGAATTTTCACTGTCCAAGAGCTATTAGACAGACTAAAGTCATGAAATAGGCCCATTTTTTAGTAACAGCATAGTAACAGACAATTAGCTTTTTACAATATATACAATAAAGACAATTAGCTTTTTACAATATATACAATAAAGACAATTAGCTTTTTACAATATATACAATGAGTAATTACACTACATACAAATCCTTCAACTGATAGTCATCCAACTTATACCGCCTTCTCAGGTTTGGGAACAAATTATCATATCCGTATCAGATAAATGATTTAGAGTGAGTATTTATCGCCTGCTCTTTTAAGGCAATGGTTGATAAATTGAATGGGTATTAGATTATTTTTGAGAATTTTAATAAGGAGCAAAATTTCGCGTTGTAAATCTATTGTATCTGTACATATAATTTTAATTCGTCGTATTTAATTAATTATTGTATTGTTAATTACTTTTTTGGATATGTTGGAGTTCCAATTTATTAATTTGTTAGTATTGAAATTGAAGTTTCTTGTTTTGTCAAAAAGTAAAATTTTTTTGCAGTTAATTATTTGAAGATCTAGATAGTCTATGCTATTTTGTGAATTATTAGTTTTATTAAGTGTAAGACAATTCGGATAAATCTCGGAGTGTTCAATTTTACCAAAATTATTAATTGTAATAAGGTCATCAATATATCTGTAGGTGTGTTTGTAGTAATTTAACTCTTGTGGTTGTAGATTTTTTTGGAAGTTAAATTCTTTGACAAATAAAAAGATATTACAGATCGAGGTGCTGGAATGTAAGCCCATTGGCAATCCTCTGACTTGTTTAAAAAGTTGATTTTGAAACTTGATGTAGTTATGAAAAAGTGTGCATTTTAGGTAGGTTTTCCATTTGTCGAGAGTCATGATATTGAGCATATCAGGGAAGAGTTTAGGCAGATCAAGTAGACTGGTATAGATTTCTTCTAGAGGAAGTGAAGTATATAAGTTTTCAAAGTCACAGTAGTTAATGTTTTGGATGTTAATGGTTTGAATGGTATTAATGACAGGAGTGTTATTATGAATGATCCAGCAATAGTTATGATTAGTGTTACAATCATTGAAAATAAATTTACATATTTTATTAAGTTGAATTGAAAAATAATAGTCTACATTTTTCTTGTAATTATTAGTTCCATTAGCTATAAATCTGAATTTTAATGGGGTTTTATGGAATTTGGGAATCGCATAAAGATTAGTAAATCTGTTGTAGTTTGCATTAAAAGTAATATTGAGTTTCTTATGAAACGTTTTAATCCTGTTTATTATAGATGCTTCTGTAAGGTTGGCTAATTGATAAGTAGTTGCATTGAGAATATGAATAATTTCTGCTTAGAATTGTTTTTGTATAATGCTAAAGTTGTTAGTTGCTTTATCTATTTTTGTAATAGTAAAAAGCTGTTTTAATTTTTTAATATGTGATGTAAGTTGCGACCAATTCAGTGTACTTTTAAACTTGAGGTGACTGATTTCGGTGGATATGCGTTGAAGAATTTTAGCTTTCCATTTTAAGAAGGTATCTATGGGTAAATTCAGTTGATAGGTTGCTTTAACTATAAATTCGTTGATGTTGTTTTCGAAAGTCTTGTAACAGTAATTTGTAGTCATGTTTCTGACTGGTCTAAATTTTGTACCATAACTCATTAGTGGTTTTAGTTGATGGTTTTGTATGATATTCAGGTTGCCAGTAATTATGTGCTGGTGATGAGAATCTACGTAATTGCTGTAAATTGGTGTCTTACAATGTCATTCTTCTGTTTCATCTCTTTCATGATAGTTAGTGAGCAAGTTGCTTAAGGTTCTTTGACATTTAAATGCAACCATTGGTATTGTGTCAACTGCGGGGAAGTAATCTTTACAATCTCTGATGATTCTTGAGAAATAAATATTGTCAAACTGCGGATGCAGAAAATTGACTTTAAAATAAATTTTGCGTTGAGTGAGACTATTAGAGAGTCTGAAAAGACTAAAATCGAGAATCATGTCTTTAATGAATTGTATGTCGTCTTAGCTTTCTTGAATGAATTTTTTTAGTTTGATAAGGAATTTATTAGTACAGGAGTGTAACCAGTTGAGACGTTTCTTGGGAAAGTTGTCTGAGTCAAAAAAACATTTCAATTGTTTTTTCAATGCAAGTGTATCCAAAGTGGATAAAAATCTCGCATTATTTTTTATTTTGCTTCCTCTTTTTCCTCTCTGCGTTTTGTTGCTGTAGAGCTTAAATTGGCTGAAAATAGACTTCTTAGAAGTATCTCTATGACTATGTATATAAGTGTTAAGTCCATATGGATAAAGTGAACGTTGTTTTAGTATATAGAGAGATTCCTGAAAAATTCATGTTTTGTGATTGGGTATTATATCTAGTATCTGAAATTGAATAGAGTTGAAGTCATGGTGTTTAAAGTGCTCTAATTCTGCTGTATTGAGTTGTGAAGGTGTACTTATTTTAATGCTATTTTTTGTGCGTTGAATTTTTTGATTTGAGCTCTAAGGTTATTGATTCGAAAGTTAAGATAGTTTTTAGTCTGTCATATATATTTCATATGTCAGGTGCCGCATGTAATCGTGTAAATACAGTTAAATGTTTTTCATAGAAATTGTTTTTTGGGTTTACCTGTAGCAGGCATGGCGTTAAATTTTCCGAATGACTGTGTTATTATTGGTGGAAAAATACTTTTTTAAAATACATGTTAACTTTCCTAAAAGTTTTTAAAAAAGATGATTACTAAGGAACTTAAAGCTTCATTGATAAATAGTGGAAATACTTCGCATTTTTGCTTTTCCCTATTCGTAAATTAAATTGCTTGGCTTTCTGATACTTAGTGAGATTTGCCAAGCAAGTCTCACTGTTGTGATAAATAAGCCTTTTCGTCCTCATTTTCTTTCTTGTCACTAAATTAAACTCTTCTTTGCAGTCCATTTACCATCCTCAGTCACTCTTCTTAGTCTCATCGAAAGAAATTCCCCAGATTTGTATTTCTTTTTTCTTTCTTACACAGTCTAGTTTATTTCCAGAATTTTCTTTGTGTGTTTCCCATTTATATGTTTCTTTTTTGAATTTTTTTTCCTTAAATGTAGTCCATATTAGTGTCAAAAGGACTTTTCAACACTGTCAACATTAATTATATACCAAATGTAAAATCTTTTATGCCTTACTCAGTAAAAACTAAGAATGTTATAAATGTGATTTTTTATTCTTCAGAACTTTTCTCACTCTTAAAATTGCTTCAATTTCATTAAGAATGTGACATCCAAAATCTCTGTAATGAAGAAACCTTTTGTTCTGAAAAATTATTCTAATTCCAAACATTTTCAAGTTCAAAGAGGCTTTGTCTCTGAAAGACTGTTGTTTTTGTTTTGTGATTTTGCCTTGAATCACTATAAATGTCCGTTTCATTTTTCAAACTGTTGTCACCAAATGTTACAGTTCTGCATTATATTTGACGAAATTAAATGATGAAAAATTTTCATAAATGTATGAATATTTTTCGCATTGGGATAAAACAACGGTACATAGAGCTATCGAATTTTGAATGACGTAATCCTACTGCGAATATAAGCATGTGGAAGCCCAAATTTGAAATTTGGAATTTGTTTTATGATCGATTTCATATTTTGTAAAACTTTAACGAATTTTTGAGTAACAAACTCAATGATTTGAAAGCGAGCAATGGCAACAATCTACGGGGGGGGGGATCTTTTTATCTCCAGCGCGCGGAACTGTGTATCGAAAATTGTAAAGATAGGCTCATTTTAAAATTATTTTGCCACATTGCTATTGAACTGAAATTCATGGTTTAAGTGCTAAGAACATGATAATTAATAAATAACAGTAACACACAAAACGTTAAAAAAATGCCCCTTTGGACGTAATTTAAAATCTGCAACCTTTCAAATTTTTTAAAAATTTATTATTTTCTTAATACCGAAGTAGATTTTCAGATATATCTAAAAGTATTCCGATAATTTTTGTTAATGGTAGAATTTACCTTTAAACTTCTCAGATACGACTAGGTTTACGAATTTGCATTTACATGGGTTTAAAGACTATAAATAAATATATAAAGATAACAGTCTCCCGCAATCAAGTGATAAACATTCAGTAAGCAGTTTTCTAATTAAAAAAAAAAAGAGAGAGAGAGAAAGTGAGACACTGGAAACTTACTGTCTAGTCATACATAAAATTAACATGTTTTCCTAAGTCCCAGGTGCTTTTATAAAAAGATACATCAAATGATATAAAAATGAGATTACAGCGAAACCTTTTCTTCTATTGACTAGCACAACTGAAACTTAAAAAAAAATTCCTAAATATCTGATCTATAAATCGAAACTATATATTAGATTTAACGCGTTTTGCCTAGATTCAAAATTTGAGATAAATTAATTAATTTCCTAAGCGTTGCTTAATGTCTGTAATAAAAAGTACAAAAATCAGTCACCAATGTTATCTTCAATATAGATATTCAAAAATAAATTAATCTGTATATTTTGATGCCAAAAATTAAGTCTTTATAATTCTCACTTTTTTCATACATAGAATCAATTATTTACTTAATATTAACCAGCTTTAAACTATTCAAAAAAAACGGTAAAATTTAAGCAACCAAATTAAAGTAATAGCGAGAGATAGATGTAATAGAAATATATAAAAATAAACTAAAGGAAGTAAATCAAAGAATTCTGAAAAGTAGAAGAAAAATTTTTAATTAGGTTTAAATCAAATTACAAGGCAAAGCTAGGAAATTAAGAACTAAATCTGTTTAATCGGTATTTAAAACTGCAGCTCAACACTTAAAAATGTAACTACATCATTTTTGTATAATGTTAATTTACTTTGGAAACGAGTTATAACTTGTAAAGATGTATAATTTAATTTGGCATTCATTTACTAATTCAAATTATACATATATATATCGTAACTTTATCAATATAAAAAATAACTTAAAACACCCGCAGAGTTTTTTTCCTCAGTAATTATCACAACATACAGATAATCCTCAAAGATAAATTCAAGTAATAGGCTTATGTGACAGTTCGGATATTTATTCGTGATGCCATTCAGATGAAAGTAAAATAAAACTAGCATTAAAAAGTCAGTTAAAAAAATGAATAAATTTAGAATATAAATACTCATTTTGCATTTTGGAGTGCAATTTAAGTCATAAAGTAATTTTGCAATAAACACTTCGTAGAGTAAAACAGTTATCCATAGTCTTGAATAGCCCCCTACCCCATTAAAACATCTGGCAGCTGAACCACAGGTATTTATGTAAATTGTTTTGAATAGAAGAGAAACAAACGAAATGCAACGATATGAGCTTTATTTTGTTTTTCTTTAGCATTTTACAGTGCATTCGAGAATAAAATTTGCATAATTAGATTTCGCATTTTATCGACATTTAAAAGCACTTAAAAGAGGGAGACATTCCAAAGTGCAACGAGACAGCAATTCAACTCCAGAGCCTTGTATTTCCTTTACTTTTTACCATTTTTTCCCTTACTTTTTTATCATTTTAAGTGCACCTCATTCGAAAAACCTGCGGTATCAATGCACGAAAGAGGGTTAAAGCGGTATTCCCGTTTTTTGGCATTTACGTCACGTAGCAGAAGAAACAAAAGAGGCTTAACTTCTACCTCAACAACCAGAGTGAAGAGCGAGAGAGAGTGAAGAAAATGACACGATAGGCAGGGAGAAAGTACAATGAAAGGCGGCAGAAACGAACGCGCTTTTGTTTTGCGAAAACAAAAATAGGGTAGTAGTTGACACGTTTCTTAAAAGGTGTTCAGTGCTGAAGCAGCCATTTTCGATGACTCGCTTTGTCGTTCCTCCTACCCACTTTCTTTTATCATTCGTTGCCACTCAGCTGTGACATAAAAAGCGCATAACAATCGCGGTGGCTTTTGCCTGCCTTACTCTTCGATTGTTTTGAGAGATTTTTCTATTTGCATTTTATTTGATTTCTTTTATTTGCCCTGGTAGAGACGACATCGCATTTCGGAGATAGCCTCAATTTATTCATTGCTTTCAGCAACCGTGTAACTTAAAAGAAAAATTTAATTTAATTTAGGGATAGTATTGAGATGGCAAAAGTCAGACACTGGACACCACAATAAGAAGAAGGCATTTAGAGCGAATTGCGCATCAAAAGCTGAAGCTGTTCTTTCCGTAAGTAAAGAATAAGATTTATTTTGAAATAGAAATGTCTTCAGATGAAAGAAATGAATGAAGCATTTTTATAACAATGTTTAACTCTCAGTACTATGTGTTTTTAATTTTAAATTACAAACGTTTTCGTAAAGAGATTCACAGTTAGGGAGGTGAATTATATTACTATATAAAATTAATAAATTTAAATATCATTTGATTCTTCTCTGTCGATAGTCTGAGCCCTTAAATTTTTAAACAAGAGAAATTTTATTAGGTTTTCAAAGATATGTAAAAAGGTTTCCTATGCTTCAAATATTCTCTGCCACAATAAAATGAAAACATTTTCTGTGAGAAAGGAAGCTTAAGGTTCTGAACTTTGAAATGTAATCTATCAATGCTGCTTTTGCATGAGAAACAAATAATCTAAGACAAAATACATTCTGAACATGAATCAACATATAATAATACATTCTTTAACATAAAAATTTCAAAGCACTTCGAAAGCCCTTTGATTTGTTAAATATTGGATGACCGGTGGGAAATATACTTTGTTCAAAATTATTTTCTGCCTTCCCTCCTTAAGTAAAACCTATTCTAAAATAGTTTTGTAAATTTGATGTAAATTTATTCTAAAAGTTACTACTGCATAGCTAACTAATGTTGTAGAATTATGAGGATTTTAGGGAACAAACAGTAGCTACAAAGGGGTAAAATGTCACGTCGCTTACCTGAAATCGCACCTCGTAGGAGTTTGGGTTCTTTCCGTGGTCTGTGGGTTCTGTCTTCTAAGGAAGACAGTCTGATACCGAACTCCGAAAAAAACACAGAATTTTTTTAAGAAATACTTTTTAAATGAGGAACAGGAAAGCTTTTTAAAACAAGTACAGAAAGAATCTGTCGTAGCCAGTAATGAAACGGTCAATAAAACTCGCACAGTTAGTTATAAGTGAGATAGAAACTGTACTAAACGAGTCCACAAGGATTAGTGTAGCTCGGAAGAAGAAAATATTAAGTGCACTAGTGATGCTTTTTGCTTTAATCGTTATGCAAGCACTGAAGAATGGCTTGTCGACAGGCCAGCTAGAAGACAGAAAGGAAGTTTCAAAAATTCAGCATAAAATACTACTTCCATTTGTAGATATCGTAAAAGGTCAAAGAAACTTAGAGGAAAAAAAGACTTCAAAAGCGGAACAAAATTAAATAGAAAGAACAATATGTTTTGTTTATTTATTGGACGGAAAGTGGAAGAAGTTAGGAAGATATAAAATTTTAAATTGTGGAAGTGGTAGATTCCGTAAATTAAAAATTGGAATTTGAAATACACGGAAAGTTAATTAATGGTGGTCTTGATGATTCAAATCAATTCAATAATTTTTCAAATAAAAATGACACTGATAGTCTTTGGTTGAAATTTCCTTTAACCTACACACTTGGAGAAGGAAATATTGTTGGAATGTATGTTAATTTGTTACGGCAAACAAATACAAATTACGATTTTTAGAATGGGTGTGGGTTAAAGCACATTTTCACTGATAGTCTTGTAGAGTCATTAGGTTAATTGAAAGCAGAAAAGATGAAAAATATGCAACCGCCTTCGCCAGGAATCGAACCACGGACCTCTGGAGTACCGGCCCAGCGTGCTACCGTTACACCACGAAGGCACGCTAGGGAAGTGGGAGAAATACGTTATAATCTTACTTAAGAAATAAAAGTGACTCCATTATTGAAAGATGATTTGCAGACTAAATTACCTGTAAAGAAATCAAAGATAATATTGTATAATGCAGAGTATACCTTAGTATGTCAAAATACCTTAGTATACCTTAGTACGCCAAAATGAGATTTTAAAGATGAAGATATTGATATATTATTCCTAATAAGAAGTAAAAATGGTAGACTGCTTTTGGGTGGCCAAAATTGAACCAGAAAAGTTTAAGACTGCGGTTGCGGCCGGAAAGTCCAATCTAAGATGGGTTGACACTAAAAGAATAGTTAAATGTAACTAGATATTTTAAGCTTCAGGATTCTGATCATTTTCAATCAAGATGAGATATGCAGCAAATATGTTCTCGATGCTCAGAATCAGGGCATAATCATAAATACTGTTCTGAAGATCCTAAATGTATTAACTATAAAAATGTAAGTCTGAAGCATAAGCTGAAACTTGAAGCGAGTAATTTAATCTAGATTCTAAATATGCATGTTTAAAGAGGCAGTTGTAATTGTTAGTTCGTAGAACCGATTAGGATTGGTAACTTAAATAGTTTATTTATGATGAAATTCAAGTGGTTGGGAATTCAAGCAGACTCTGAATGTGAATTTTAATTTAATATGCTTCTAGATTTAAATTATTATGTTTCACAGAACATAAATACGGGGACGAGATGTGTTGAACAAATTTTTCTTTTGTATTATGTAAGTATTAATTATACTGTGCTATTAATATTGTAAAGTTATATTTGATAGCTCTTTATAGCAGTTTAAGTAAAGTTGTTTGTATGTCGACTTTTATAGTGTCCAATTTAGTTTGTTGTTTGTAGTTCAACTGTAGTTTATTTATAAAGATATTTGTTGGAGGCCCCACGGAATGTTCCAATAGTTCAAGGAGACTCTAAGGTGTGGTGGTTGTACGTTAATTAAATTAAAATATTTCCAATAAGCTCTGCATATCCCAGAGTAGACCCAAATACTAGTCTTACCTGAAACCAGAGTCGAAATCCTCGATTCATTTCACCAATATCAATACAGGAAAATGTGGAAAGAATCCATTTATTTAATTTCTTATATTACTTGCTGGATGTCCCAAATTTATACTTTCAGATCTCAGTTGCAAAACAAATTCAGAATGCATTGTTAAGCACTCTCGTGCTAATTCCAGAATCAAAACTGTATGTTTTGCATGCTGCATGATCAAAAGCAGGTAGGCAGGTAAAATTGTTAACGTCATCTATCAGGATCAGTATTCCTCCTTACTCGCTTTGCGAACATTAAATGACTTGACTCGGAACAGGGAGCTTACTAAAGCTATGTTCAATAAATTTGGGAAGACCAACCACTTGTGGTCTGAACGTAAGAATATAAAAATATTAACTAAACTCTAACTAAACTAACTTTAATTAATAAACAAGATTAATAAACAAGTGTCTACTTGAAGATTGGCCGTATATTAACAGAAAGGCCGCATGTAGTACAGAGAACTGTTAACACTACGATACGTTTAAAATTATCAAGAGGATTAAACCTCTGGCCTTGAAGGCAACCAGCAACCGAGTAAAACTGCAATGGCAAGCGGCCTGCTCCTAATCACTCCTTCCTCTCTCTTGCTTGGCAAAAAGCCACAACTTAAGTACTTGGCGTTCGCAAGACAAATTTGCATAAATAAGTTAAAGCTTTTAATTCTGGCCGGAAGTAGAAAATAAGAAGTGATAGTAAAGATTTAAAATAAAATAAACGTTAGTAAAACTTAAGATCCTTACATACTTCCCGCCAGAGTTAATTAGTTTGACACTGAGGTCTAAAACGACCTTGTTGAAAGCTTTTAGCTCTAGAATCTAACGCGAGGCCAATCTTTTACAAGCATTTCTCACTAGAAACTAGAAATTTAAAAAAAAAAGTCGCTTTTACATTATCAATTCCATGGACAATTACTTTTCATCTGTACTTCGTCTAAACAGGAGCTGTTAGTTGAAATCTGGTTCCTTCCAGAGATCTGGAAGGAAAACTAGTTTAATGAAATGTTACACAATTAAATGGCAAGTAACATGAATATTTATATTTCTCTTAACATTCTTATTTCCTTCATGACGTTATTTAATTATCTCCCCGTGCTCTCTGACATGTGTTGTAAAAGAAAACACCAAACACGAACGTGTTTATGTGCAAGTGTTCAACACTACCGCCTGCAATCAAAACACTAACGTGTTAAAATTCAACATAACAAGACCTCATAACACACCTTATATTCATCTCTAAGCCCTGAGGTACTATTCTGAAAGTGGCTAACTCTGAAGTGTAGCGTCAGAGAGCCTAACTACATTCATTCAACATTTAACACATATTCAGAATAATTTGGCTCTTTTTACAGTCACACGAATAAGTTAAAAATTTTTGGCATTACTTTCACTTTTAACATATCACAGTATTCTTAACATTTAACATAACAGTTCACAATGTATATAAGAACATATTAACATGCCGTTAATTTTACGCATTTTAAAACATACATTAGTAGTACATTGTTAACTTCTATTCTTTTCCAAGCAAGTGCCAACTCTTCTACATTGAAATACTACATTTCAAAAGTCTTTCAGACTAAAACTTCTTTCTTGCCAGAATCTTTTAAATAAAATTTTATACAATAACTTTTACAATATTCACGTATTTACACATTCCTATTATATATTAATTTTAGTTCTACTCGCGAGTAATTGAAAAACATAATACCAAAATAGGTAACAACTCATTTCTCGCCTTTTTGGCGATAAAGGTAGACCTCACATGAGGTACAACGTCTTGAATTCTGCCACTTGCAGTAAGAAGGAAAGATTAACTTAAGGTTGCAAAGTAACATAAAGTTTTACTTATCTTTGTGATATTCGGACATTGTTTTTTCTGCCCAGTCCTGGAAGGTAGCAAAGACTAGCGTTTGGTTTATCCTCCTTCTTGTGCGGGTTCGCCCTTCAGTTCCTTCCTCTATGAGCTTACTTTTCCTTCCAGTTCCGTCACCCTTGAAGACCTTCTTTTTAGCCTCTGCCTGTGGTCTTGGCCGTTTGATGGCAGCTATTCTTGGCGGAACCGGGACAATTCTCTCTCGTACCTGCTTAGATCTCGTTGCTGGCTGTTCAAATTTTCCTTGTTTCTTTGCCTCCGCAGCTGGTGTTCCTCCGCAGCCGGTGGGTAGATCTTCCGTTTGGGTACCGGGTTATAGTTGCCGTTATTTCTCCTGGCTCTCTTTGCATTCGTCGTACTTCTCCCTTCTTCATTCTGAGGGTGGTCGTGCGCTCTCTTTTCTGGTCGGTGCAAAGGCTTCTTTTTCTTGTTACCTTCAATTTTCCAACGGGGAAACTTTCTTTTCAATTGCTCCTGCCTCCTAATGCCTTGCCCTTGTGATTATCGTTGTTCAACCTCTGGAGCTTCTGCCTGCAGTGCCTGCCGAACCTACCGTGCCGGATGCTGCAAAAGATCTTTAAATATTTGCATTTTATTATGGTCATAGAATGGTTTTATCTGGTTAATGTTTGCGGAGCATGTTTCACCATTCCTGGCTTTTAACACCACTACAGCCTGAGTTATTTTTTCTATGACATATGGTCCTTCAAATCGTGGAAAATATTTGGCGGTTTTATCTTCTGGTGCTGAAGAAAGTGAATGCTTAATTTTTAATACTTCATCTCCTACTTTAAAGTTACTCCCCGTCGTTTCAAATCATAATATAGCTTCTGTTTTCTTTGTGCTACTTCCGTATTCTTTTTTGCTTCTTTTATTAGTTTTTCTATATCACCCATTTTAAATTCTGGGGCTCTTTGTTGCACATAAAATAATTTATCTAACGGTGTTATAATCTTTCTGCCTAGAAATAACTCAGCAGGAATTTTGCCCGTTGTATCATGTTTTGCGGTCCTAACGGCAAAAGCTAATTCATTGACATAGTTATCCCAGCTTTTATGAAAATTTTTAACATAACTACGGATAATTTTCACTATATTTCTATTGAACCGTTCCACTATATTTGATTGCGGCCGATACGGGACCATTTTTAAATGACTTATGCCCAGTTTTTGGCACATGTCTTCAAATATATTACTTACAAATTGAGGTCCATTATCCGATATAACTTTTAGGGGCGCCCCGTATTTTAAAATATATTTATTTAAAATAGAATCAGTAATTAATTTCGCGGAGGCTCGTTTTAAGGGAACAATTTTGGTCCACTTAATAAAATGATCAACCATAACAAGGAGATACCGATTTTTATTTAACTGACTTTTTGGGAAAGGGCCCAATAAATCGATGCCAATTATTTCATTTTAAAATTCGGATTTAATGCTATTTAGAAAACCGGCCGGGCCGAAATTAATATAATTAACTGCTTGACATGTTGGGCAGGTCTGGACATACGCCCTTGGTAACTTTTGCAGTTCAGGAAAATAGACTGCTTCGCGTATGCGTTAGATAGTTTTTCGAATACCAGCATGAGAAGCTAAAGGGCAGTCGTGTAACTCCTGCAGGATATTTAATCTAAGACTAGCTGGGATAACAGGTCGAAATTCGTTGTTGGAATTTGTAGTTTTTGTATAAAATAATAGACCATCTATTAGTTCGTAATGGGCCGCCCTATTTCTTATCGCCACAATATCTTGGTGGCTAAAATTTTCAGGATCCTTCAAATACTCATAAATGCTTCCAAACTCAGGATCCTTACCCAGTTCAGTTATTACAGTTTCTCGGGAATTTATTGTACATGCTGTGAGCATTGCCACCTTTACGGTATTCCCTTCGTCATCTATTTTTATTCTGGATAGGGCATCTGCTACGATATTTTCATTTCCGGGGGCATGCTTGATTACCAGATTATATTCTTGTACCTTGAGTGCCCATCTTATTAACCTTGGGGATAAGTTTTTCCCTGAGTACAATCTAGTTACCGCCGCATGATCAGAATACACTGTTATTGGCGCTCTTCCAAAATAGACTCGGAACTTTTGCACTGCTAACAGAACTGCAAGTGCCTCTCTCTCAGTCGCGGAATAATTTCTTTGTGTTTGATTTAAAATTGATTTTTACCACTCCTACCGCATAATCCGAAGCATCCGCTGAAATTTCTAAATTCTCATCCTTTTCAGGAAATTTCAACACAGGGGCTTGCGTTAATGCTTGTTTTAATTTTCGAAAGCACTATTGGCTCGGGCCGTCCACGAGAATCTTGCCTTTTTCCTTTTTAATTTTAACAATGGTTCAGCAATAGCTGCAAAATTTTTTATAAAGGACCTATAATATGAACAATGTCCTAGAAAAGAAGAGAGCTTCTTCGCCGTGTTTGGCAGCGGATACTTTTGCACAGCGATTATTTTTGATTCGTCTGTCTCGATTCCTTTCTGAGATATTTTGTAACCTAAATATTTTAATTCAGGGGCTGGAAATTTGCACTTTTCGACATTAACTTTTAGACCGGCCTCATTTAATAAAGAAAACACCTGTCTTAAATCCTGTACATGTTGGTCCAGATTATCACTAGTAATAATGATATCGTCTAAATAGATAAATGTGGACTTTCCAAGAACAGGCCTTAACACAATGTCCATACATCGCTGAAATGTTGCCGGTGCCCCTGAAAGGCCAAACGGCATACGCAGCAATGCATAAGTGCCAGACTTGGTTATAAAAGCAGTCTTAGGCACATCCTCCAGTCTAAGCCCTATTTGAAAATAACCAAACGTTAAGTCTAAAATCTTCTTGTATTTGGTAGAAGTTATGTTCTTTAGAATTTCTTCAATAATAGGTAACGGATATACCAGATATTTAGTCATGGAGTTTAATTTACGATAGTCAATCGCAAAACGCCACCTTTTTGGATGTGTTGCTGGATAGTCATTGTTTTTCTTACATAAAACAACCGGGCTAGCATAACTACTTGAGATGGGCGTTATGAACTTTTTACGTAACATATCTCTAGTGTGCCACTCTATAATTTTTTCTTTATTCTTATCATATCGGTATGGTTTGTGGCGAACTGGCAGTGAATCTCCGGTGTCGATACTATGGTTAGTAACTTGAGTAAATCCTGGAATATCACTAAATAACGAAGCAAATTCACTTACCACTTGTCGGATTTTTTGTTGCTCTTCCTTAGGCAGGTGGTCAAGGTTTAACATTGGTGGTTCTTATTTTTCTTCTCGAACTGGTTTCATCGTCAGCTTAAGGGACGCTTCGTTTAAATCCAGCGTTGTTTCTGCCTCTGAAAGAAAATCTATCCCTAAGATGATATGTGCTTGCAAATTCTTTACTATAAAAAACATTATCTTTACTTGTTCGTCCTTGATACGAACGTATAGCGGCAATTTACCTATGCACTTGCATCTTTCTCCCTGCGCAGCTAACACTGTCGTATTATCCGAATTATATATGCGGTATTTCCGAAAATACTTCCTAAAAAAATCTTCTGCCACACAGGAACACTGCGCGCCTGTATCCAGGAGTGCGGTGGCTGGGATGTTATTCACCAACACTTCAATCTTTGGAAGAGTCAAATTTTTCGCCATTACTGTATTTAACTTGAAGGAAGAGGGGTTTTCTTGGCCTTCGGATTTCCGCACCCTCCCGTCAGCAGAAATCCGTTTTAGTTTAAATCTTGTTTTTTCCTTTCCATGCTTTCCTTCTTTTTGCACTGGCCTTCAGACTTTTTTCCTGGATTACTATTGAACTGTCGACGTTCGCCGGTTGTTTTGGATACTCGGGTTTCCTTGCCCACTCATTCGCTTTGCTTCCGTAGCGAGTTCTTGCCTTTGCTGTGGTCTTGGCGCACCAAATTGGTTTCGTTGTTCATACTGGCGTCTTCTTTCAATGTCCGCCTTTCTTCTACTTTCAAACTGGATTGCTAGCTCAAATAACTTTTCCAGTGTAGTCGGATTCCTTAATTCAATGTAATTACAATGTAAATGCAATTACAATTAAAGAAATTACGTCATAATTGTAATTAGAAATTCTTCAATTACAACGTAACTGTAATTATAAATCTGGGAGCCATAATATAATTGCAATTACCATTAGTTGAATTATAACATAACTGTACTATAAACCTTTAACTGCAATTACAATTAAATAAACTGTACCACAGTTACATTGTAATGCCAGTTGCTTCAGTTATTGTACAATATAATTAGAATTCCAATTAATTAAATTACAATCTAATTGTATTATAAGTTGTATAATTACAACATAACTGTAACTGCAGATATTTCAGTTACAAAATTATTTGTAGTTACACGAATTATAATTACAATTACAACTACAATAAAATTATAGCCGCCGTTACACTGCATATGTACATTAATTAGATTTAAAATGTAATTTACAGATAAAATTTTTAGTACTCTTGGTTTATTACACCTTCAGGAAGGAGCATTAATTTTGCTTATGATGCAAAATATTGTCCTTGAAAAACAAAATTTGCAGGTACAATTATGCTTCGAAAATTGATGGATGAAATGAATATAAATGATCTACAAGCAGCTTTCTAGAAGTGCTGTCAGTGCGCGAAATTACGATCTTTGTGTCTTAGAGCATAGTAATTTGACAAGATATTGTCTTTTGGCAGTAGTTTGAGCAATATTTCCTCAACATAAGCTCATTAATATATCTTTAAAAATCTAAGCTATCTTTTATTGACTAAAAAAACTTGTCAATTCATTGAAGTTACTTTATAACGAAAATTATAATTAATGCAGCTATAATTATAGTTATAACATGAAAGTATTTAGAATTACAATATAATTGCAGAAGGAATGACATTTTTGGTTTAGCTGTAACTGAGTAGTTAAGACTTTTTCTAATAGTGGTAGATCGATTCGGGTTCGAATTTCGGCGAATAATCTAGATATATGGGTATCTTCATGATTTTTCTTCCATGAATACAAATCAATTTCCCTTAGAAAACCTTTCGGGAAGACATCCTTACCATTATATGCTTTGCTGCGTTTATTTAATAAAACAATCACAATTTTGCTTAGCAAATGTACTCACATTTAGTTTTATCCAAAACATTTCCTGCATAAGCAATTCGTTTGCAACAAAACCTACTTTAACAATTTGTTTCAGAAGACTACTTTTAATTAATACCATTAGTAAAAGTTACCGTTCACACATTATTTAAGCACGATAGTCTCGGATAGAAAAATAATGCCATTTTTCTGCCGGCAGTTGTCACCTATAAAGACTTCTTAATAATATTACTCTTCTCTATTTCTATTGCAGCCTATGAAAAATAGTTCGGGTAAGTGGATACATCCACTTACAAAAAATATTGTTGTTTAACTAGTTAGTGAAAATATGGATTATATTTGATAAAGATCTATCTCAAAATTAATATCATTACCGCAAGTTCGACTTCACTGAGTAATTACGCAAGACGATCTCGAATGGAATTTAAGAAAATGTTTCTGCATTCAACGTCCACCAGTGGCCGAGCGCTGAGATCGCTAACGTTATTCGTTTGACTCTAGTTTAAATATCGGCGAATGTGTTGGCTGGATAGACCTTTTCGTGGTTTTGCCCACTGTAATTTGAATGCCAGCCGTTTGCTTCAGAAGAAAAGAAAGAAGCAAAAAAAAAAAAAAAGTAAGAAGAAAGAAAAGTAAAAAAAAGAAGAAAATAATTCCTTTTGTAAAGGACAAAAGGAGAGGTCCTGTCCTTTGTTTAGGTTTTATAGATTTTTGTTTTATGGAAGTTTAGGTTATATAGATTTTGGTTAAATGGAAGTTTAGATTGTATGCATTGTGGCACACACAAAGGCTATGTGCCTAAGAAGTCAAACTCTTTTGTAAAGGACTTTTGTGAAGGACTTCTGGAAAGTCTTTTACAAAAGAGTCTCACTTGTGTGCTTTGCCATAATCCATATGTGGAACACATCTCTAAGGACTAAACGTTTTCATACCTGAAGCTGTGGAAAATAGATTGTACAAGTGCACATTTTTTAATTATTTGTTGAAAATATGTGCGGTATTTAATAATAGACTAATTCACAATCAATACCGCTACTGAAAGTTTTACATACCAGTTAAGCAGGGTGGTTATGGATCATGCTTCTACCAGCAAAGGAGGAAAAATGGAATGCAAACAGACGACTAGATCAAAAATAATTCAAATCCATGCAAAGAATCAAAAATAATTCAAATCCATGCATCTATCCGCGAACATCGTATACACACATGCCTGCTTAACATTGTTATGCATAATTAGTTCTATATGAAACAAAAGAAGTTAGTTCTATCAGGGTCAATGTTCCTTCTAACCTTCTTCGGGAACATACAAGGACCTGACTCGGAACAGAGAGCTTACTAAAGCTATGTTCACTAATTGTGGTAAGTAGACAGGATACAGACGAAGGGTATACAAAACCCTTTATTTTCTCTATATATACAAGAACTTCCGTACTTCGGAATACACTGACCCGCCACTTGGGGTCTAACGTAAAAGTATAAAAGTAAAACTAAACTCTAATTTAACTTTAGAATAATAAACGTGGAAGATTGGCCTTGTAATAACAGGAAGCGTATGTAGCACAGAGACTGTGAACACTACAATACGTTTAAATTTATCAAGAGGATTAAAACCTCTGGCCTGGAAGGCAAACAGCAACTGCGTAACTTCTAAGGTAAGCGGCCTGCGTTGACTCACTGCTTCCTCTCTTCGCTTGGCAAAAGGCCACAACTTAAATACTTGGCGTTCGCCAGACAAACTTTGCATAAAACCTTAACGCTTATAATTCTGGCCGGAAGTAGAAAATAAGAAGTGATAGTAAAGATTTAAAATAAAATAAACGTTAGTAAAACTTAAGATCCTTACATACTTCCCGCCAGAGTTAATTAGTTTGAAACTGAGGTCTAAAACGAACTTGTTGAAAACTTTTAGCTCTAGAATCTAACGCAAGGCCAATCTTTTACAAACACACTTCGCTAGAAACTAGAAATTTAAAAGAAAGAAATTTGTTACAATAGCAGCTCCCAGGATATACAACAATCTTTTTTTTTTCATCTGTACTGCATCTAAACAGGAGCTTTTATTCAATTCTGGTTCCTTCCAGAGATCTGGAAGGAAAACTAGTTTAATGAAATGTTACACAATGAAATGGCAAGTAACATATACAATTATACTTCTCTTAACATTCTTATTTCATTCATGACTATTTTAATTATCTCTCCCCGTGCTCTCTGACATGTGTTGTAAAAGAACACCAAACACGAATGTGTTTCTGTCTACGTGTGCCACACTTCCTCCTACAATCAAAACACTAACGTGTTAAAATTCAACATAACGAGACTCTTAACACACCCTAATTTCAACTCTAAACCCTGAGGTACTATTCTAAAAGTGGCTAACTCTAAAGTGTAGCGTCAGAGAGCCTAACTACATCATTCAACCTTTAACACATATTCGCCATGATTTAGTCTTTACAGTCACACGAATAACAAATTTTTAACATTACTTTCACTTTTACCATATCACGGTATTTCTTAACATTTAAAATAACAGTTCACATTGTATATAAGAACATATCAACATGACGTTAATTTTACACATTTGAAAACATACATTAGTAGTACATTGTTAACTTCTATTCTTTTCAAAGCAAGTGCCAATTCTTTCTACATTGAAATAATACATTTCAAAAAGTCTTTCAGACTAAAACTTCTCTCTTGCTAGAATGTTTTAAATAAAATTTATACAATAACTTATACATCAACTTTAGTTTTACGCGCGAGTAATTGAAAAACATAATAAGAAAATCGGTCACAACTCATTTCTCGCCCTTTTGGCGATAAAGGTAGACCTCGCATGAGGTAAAACTTCTTGAAATCTGCCACTTGCAGTAAGAATGAAAGATTAACTTAAGTGTGCAAAGTAACAAAAAATTTTACTTATCTTTGTAATATTCGGACATCCTTTTCTGGGCCCAGTCTTTAAAGGTACTGCAGAGAGTAGTTTGATTTATCCTCCTTCTTGTACGGGCTCGCCCTTCAGTGCTTTCCTCTGGAAGCTTCCTTTTTTCACCAGTTCGGCCACCCTTGAATACCTTCCTTTTCTCCTCTGCTTGTGGTCTTGGCCATTTGATGGCAGCTGGTCTTGGCGGAACCGGGTAACCTCTTCCGTGTTCTTGCTTGGACCTCGTTGTTGGCCGTTCAAATTTTCCTTGTAACTTTTCCTCCGCCGCTGATTGCCCTTCCGCAGTTCGGCGACTTTTGCTGCGGAGAGTTCTGTCGGATGAGTAGATCTTCCGTTTTAAAGCCGGGCTATAGTTGCCGTCACTTCTCCTGGTTCTCTTCACATACGTCGCCCTTCTCCCTTCTTCATTCTGGGGGTGTTCGTGAACTCACTTTTCTGGACGGTAGAACGGCTTCTTTTTCTTGTTACCTTCAATTTTTCCGCGGGGCAATTTTCTTTTCACTTGCTTCTGTCTCTCATAGGCTTCCCCTTGTACTTGTCGTTTTTCCACCTCTGGAGCTTGTACCTGCGGTGTCTGCCGTGCCGGATCCTGCAAAAGATCTGAAAAGATTTGCATTTTATTACGATCGAAGTAGGGCTTGATTTGATCAATGTTTGCGGAACAGGTTTCACCATTTCTGGCTTTTAACACTACAACAGCGTGACTTATTTTTTCTATAACATATGGTCCTTCAAATCGTGGAAAAAATTTGGCAGTTTTATCTTCTGGTTCTGAAGAAAGTGAATGCTTAATTTTTAAAACTTCATCCCCTACTTTATAAGTTACTCCCCGTCGTTTCAAATCATAATATAGCTTCTGTTTTCTTTGTGCTACTTCCGTATTCTTTTTTGCTTCTTTTATCAGTTTTTCTATATCACCCATTTTAAATTCTGGGGCTCTTTGTTGCACATAAAATAATTTATCTAACGGTGTTATAATCTTTCTGCCTAGAAATAACTCAGCAGGAGTTTTGCCCGTTGTATCATGTTTTGCGGTCCTAAGGGCGAAAGCAAATTCATTGACATAGTTATCCCAGCTTTTATGAAAATTTTTAACATAACTACGGATAATTTTCACTATATTTCTATTGACCCGTTCCGCTATATTTGATTGCGGCCGATACGGGACCATTTTTAAATGACGTATGCCCAGTTTTTGGCACATGTCTTCAAATATATTACTTACAAATTGAGGACCATTATCCGATATAACTTTTAGGGGCGCCCCGTATTTTAAAATATATTTATTTAAAATAGAATCAGTAACTAATTTCGCGGAGGCTCGTTTTAAGGGAACAATTTCGGTCCATTTACTAAAATGATCAACCATAACAAGGAGATAGCGACTTTTATTTAACTGACTTTTTGGAAAAGGGCCCAATAAATCGATGCCAATTATTTCATTTGGAAATTCGGATTTAATACTATTTAGAAACCCGGCCGGGCGGAAATTAATATAATTAACTGCTTGACATGTTGAGCAGGACTGGACATACGCCCTTGTTAACTTTTGCAGTTCAGGAAAGTAGACTGCCTCGCGTACGCGTTGGATAGTTTTTCGAATACCAGCATGAGAAGCTAAAGGGCTGTCATGGAGCTCCTGCAGGATATTTAATCTAAGACTAGCTGGGATAACAGGTCGAAATTCGTTGTTGGAATTCGTAGTTTTTGTATAAAATAATAGACCATCTATTAGTTCGTAATGGGCCGCCCTAGTTCTTATCGCCACAATATCTTGGTGGCTAAAATTTTCAGGATCCTTCAAATACTCATAAATGCTTCCAAACTCAGGATCCTTACCCAGTTCAGTTATTACAGTTTCTCGGGAATTTATTGTACATGCTGTGAGCATTGCCACCTTTACGGTATTCCCTTGTTCATCTATTTTAATTCTCGATAGGGCATCTGCTACGATATTTTCCTTTCCGGGGGTATGCTTGATTACCAGATTATATTCTTGCAGCTTGAGTGCCCATCTTATTAACCTTGGGGATAAATTTTTCCCTGAGTACAATCTAGTTACCGCCGCATGATCAGAGTATACTGTTATCGGCGCCTTTCCAAAATAGACTCGGAACTTTTGCACTGCTAACAGAACTGCAAGTGCCTCTCTCTCGGTCGCGGAATAGTTTCTTTGTGTTTGATTTAAAGTTCGGCTAAAAAATGCCACGGGCTGCTGATTTTGCGAAAGTACCGCTCCTACCGCATAATCCGAAGCATCCGCTGAAATTTCTAAATTCTCATCCTTTTCAGGAAATTTCAATACAGGGGCTTGCGTTAATGCTTGTTTTAATTTTTCGAAAGCACTATTGGCTTCGGCCGTCCGCGAGAATCTTGCCTTTTTCCTTTTTAATTTTAACAATGGCTCAGCGATAGCCGCAAAATCTTTTATAAAGAACCTATAATATGAACAAAGTCCTAGAAAAGAAGAGAGCTTCTTTACCGTGTTTGGAGTCGGATACTTTTGTACAGCGATTATTTTTGATTCATCTGTCTCGATCCCTTTTTGAGATATTTTGTAACCTAAATATTTTAATTCAGGGGCTGCAAATTTGCACTTTTCGACATTAACTTTTAGTCCGGCCTCATTTAATACAGAAAACACCTGTCTTAAATCCTGTACATGTAGGTCGAGATTATCACTAGTAATAATGATATCGTCTAAATAGATAAATGTGGACTTCCCAAGAACAGGTCTTAACACAATGTCCATGCATCGCTGAAATGTTGCCGGTGCCCCTGAAAGGCCAAACGGCATACGCAAAAATGCATAAGTGCCAGACTTGGTTATAAAAGCAGTCTTAGGCACGTCCTCAGGCCTCACCCCTATTTGAAAATAACCAGTCGTTAAGTCTAAAGTCGTCATAAATTTGGTTGATTTTATGTTCCTTAAAATTTCTTCTATGATCGGTAACGGATATACCGGATATTTCGTTATGGAATATAATTTACGGTAATCAATAGCGAATCTCCACCTTTTTGGATGCTCCAAAGGATAGTCATTATTTTTCTTACATAAAACCACCGGGCTAGCGTAACTACTTGAGATGGGCGTTATGATCTTTTTACGTAGCATATCGGTAATATGCCATTCTATAATTTTTTCCTTATTCTTATCATACCGGTATGGTTTTTGGGGAACTGGCATTGCATCTCCGGTGTCAATACTATGGTTAGTAACCTGAGTAAATCCTGGAATATCACTAAATAACGAAGCAAATTCACTTCCCACTTGTCGGATTCTATCTTGCTCGTCATTAGGCAGGTGGTCAAGTTTTAACATCGGCGGTTCAGCGTTTTCAGTACGAACTGGCTTCATTGTCAGCTTAAGGGACGCTTCATTAAAATCCAGCGTAGCTTGGGCTTCTGAAAGAAAATCTATTCCTAAAATTAAATGTGCTTGCAGATTCTTTACTATAAAAAACATCACCTTTATTTGTTCGTCCTTGATACGGATATACAAAGGTACTTTACCTACGCACTTACATTTTTCTCCTTGCGCCGCTAACACTGTCGTATTATCCGCATTATATATGCGGTATTTGCGAAAATACTTCCTAAAAAACTCTTCTGCCACACAGGAACACTGCGCGCCGGTATCCAGGAGTGCGGTGGAAGGGATATTATTCACCAACACTTCAATCTTCGGAAGAGTCAAATTTTTCACCATTACTGTATTTAACTTGTAGGAAGAGGGGTTTTCGTGGCCTTCGGATTTCCGCACCCTCTCGTCAGCAGAAATCCGTTTTAGTTTAAATTATTTTTCCTTTCCGTGCTTTCCTTCTTTTTCCCCTGGCCTTGAGACTTTTTTCCTGGGTTGCTATTGAACTGTCGACGTTCGCCGGCTGTTTTTGAATGCTCGGGTTTCCTTGCCCACTGATTCGCTTTTTCTCCGTAGCCGTATGCTTGAGTTTGCTGTAGTCTTGGCGTACCAAATTGGTTTCGCTGTTGATATTGGCGTCTTCTTTCGACGTCCGCCGTTCTTCTACTTTCAAACTGGATTGCTAGCTCAAATAACTTTTCCAGTGTAGTCGGATTTCTTAATTCAATAAAGTCTTGCACTTGGGGCAGTAACCTCGGCAAAATCACTTGAATTATTTCAGGATCCGGACGGTTTCCATACAAGAGCTTCAAAACGTGAATTTTTCTTAAAATAAAGCTCGAGAGGTTTTCGATTCTTTGTTGATATATACTGAAAAGTTCCGTTTCTAATTTCGCACGATCCCTTACAACAGGGAAGGCTTTTAGTAGGGCAGTCTTGAAATTTTCGTAAGTATAGATGGGACTTCCTGCTTGACCCAAGAGTCTTCTGCCTATACATTTGAACCAGTTAAGCGCTTGGCCCCTCAAAGCGCTGGTAGCTAAGGTAACTTTTTGAAACTCGTGCACGGGGTAGAGCATGAAGTGGTCATCCAATTTTTCCAAAAAACTGGTTACCGATGAGTTTCCGTTAAATGTTGCTTCTGGTTTCATCGAAGCGCGCATGGTCTGGACGATGTAACCAAATCCTTCCAGGGCGGCAGCTGGCATTTCTGGATTCTGAGCCGTTTCTGCAGACAGCACAGGTTCTTCTTGAAACTCGGCCATGGTTATTCTTCTTCGTTGGGCGCCACTATCAGGGTCAATGTTTCTTCTAACCTTCTTCGGGAACATACAAGGACCTGACTCGGAACAGAGAGCTTACTAAAGCTATGTTCACTAATTGTGGTAAGTAGACAGGATACAGACGAAGGGTATACAAAACCCTTTATTTTCTCTATATATACAAGAACTTCCGTACTTCGGAATACACTGACCCGCCACTTGGGGTCTAACGTAAAAGTATAAAAGTGAAACTAAACTCTAATTTAACTTTAGAATAATAAACGTGGAAGATTGGCCTTGTAATAACAGGAAGCGTATGTAGCACAGAGACTGTGAACACTACAATACGTTTAAATTTATCAAGAGGATTAAAACCTCTGGCCTGGAAGGCGAACAGCAACTGCGTAACTTCTAAGGTAAGCGGCCTGCTTCGAACTCACTGCTTCCTCTCTTTCGCTTGGCAAAAAGCCACAACTTAAGTACTTGGCGTTCGCCAGACAAACTTTGCATAAAACCTTAACGCTTATAATTCTGGCCGGAAGTAGAAAATAAGAAGTGATAGTAAAGATTTAAAATAAAATAAACGTTAGTAAAACTTAAGATCCTTACATACTTCCCGCCAGAGTTAATTAGTTTGAAACTGAGGTCTAAAACGAACTTGTTGAAAACTTTTAGCTCTAGAATCTAACGCAAGGCCAATCTTTTACAAACACACTTCGCTAGAAACTAGAAATTTAAAAGAAAGAAATTTGTTACAATAGCAGCTCCCAGGATATACAACAATCTTTTTTTTTTCATCTGTACTGCATCTAAACAGGAGCTTTTATTCAATTCTGGTTCCTTCCAGAGATCTGGAAGGAAAACTAGTTTAATGAAATGTTACACAATGAAATGGCAAGTAACATATACAATTATACTTCTCTTAACATTCTTATTTCATTCATGACTATTTTAATTATCTCTCCCCGTGCTCTCTGACATGTGTTGTAAAAGAACACCAAACACGAATGTGTTTCTGTCTACGTGTGCCACACTTCCTCCTACAATCAAAACACTAACGTGTTAAAATTCAACATAACGAGACTCTTAACACACCCTAATTTCAACTCTAAACCCTGAGGTACTATTCTAAAAGTGGCTAACTCTAAAGTGTAGCGTCAGAGAGCCTAACTACATCATTCAACCTTTAACACATATTCGCCATGATTTAGTCTTTACAGTCACACGAATAACAAATTTTTAACATTACTTTCACTTTTACCATATCACGGTATTTCTTAACATTTAAAATAACAGTTCACATTGTATATAAGAACATATCAACATGACGTTAATTTTACACATTTGAAAACATACATTAGTAGTACATTGTTAACTTCTATTCTTTTCAAAGCAAGTGCCAATTCTTTCTACATTGAAATAATACATTTCAAAAAGTCTTTCAGACTAAAACTTCTCTCTTGCTAGAATGTTTTAAATAAAATTTATACAATAACTTATACATCAACTTTAGTTTTACGCGCGAGTAATTGAAAAACATAATAAGAAAATCGGTCACAACTCATTTCTCGCCCTTTTGGCGATAAAGGTAGACCTCGCATGAGGTAAAACTTCTTGAAATCTGCCACTTGCAGTAAGAATGAAAGATTAACTTAAGTGTGCAAAGTAACAAAAAATTTTACTTATCTTTGTAATATTCGGACATCCTTTTCTGGGCCCAGTCTTTAAAGGTACTGCAGAGAGTAGTTTGATTTATCCTCCTTCTTGTACGGGCTCGCCCTTCAGTGCTTTCCTCTGGAAGCTTCCTTTTTTCACCAGTTCGGCCACCCTTGAATACCTTCCTTTTCTCCTCTGCTTGTGGTCTTGGCCATTTGATGGCAGCTGGTCTTGGCGGAACCGGGTAACCTCTTCCGTGTTCTTGCTTGGACCTCGTTGTTGGCCGTTCAAATTTTCCTTGTAACTTTTCCTCCGCCGCTGATTGCCCTTCCGCAGTTCGGCGACTTTTGCTGCGGAGAGTTCTGTCGGATGAGTAGATCTTCCGTTTTAAAGCCGGGCTATAGTTGCCGTCACTTCTCCTGGTTCTCTTCACATACGTCGCCCTTCTCCCTTCTTCATTCTGGGGGTGTTCGTGAACTCTCTTTTCTGGACGGTAGAACGGCTTCTTTTTCTTGTTACCTTCAATTTTTCCGCGGGGCAATTTTCTTTTCACTTGCTTCTGTCTCTCATAGGCTTCCCCTTGTACTTGTCGTTTTTCCACCTCTGGAGCTTGTACCTGCGGTGTCTGCCGTGCCGGATCCTGCAAAAGATCTGAAAAGATTTGCATTTTATTACGATCGAAGTAGGGCTTGATTTGATCAATGTTTGCGGAACAGGTTTCACCATTTCTGGCTTTTAACACTACAACAGCGTGACTTATTTTTTCTATAACATATGGTCCTTCAAATCGTGGAAAAAATTTGGCAGTTTTATCTTCTGGTTCTGAAGAAAGTGAATGCTTAATTTTTAAAACTTCATCCCCTACTTTATAAGTTACTCCCCGTCGTTTCAAATCATAATATAGCTTCTGTTTTCTTTGTGCTACTTCCGTATTCTTTTTTGCTTCTTTTATCAGTTTTTCTATATCACCCATTTTAAATTCTGGGGCTCTTTGTTGCACATAAAATAATTTATCTAACGGTGTTATAATCTTTCTGCCTAGAAATAACTCAGCAGGAGTTTTGCCCGTTGTATCATGTTTTGCGGTCCTAAGGGCGAAAGCAAATTCATTGACATAGTTATCCCAGCTTTTATGAAAATTTTTAACATAACTACGGATAATTTTCACTATATTTCTATTGACCCGTTCCGCTATATTTGATTGCGGCCGATACGGGACCATTTTTAAATGACGTATGCCCAGTTTTTGGCACATGTCTTCAAATATATTACTTACAAATTGAGGACCATTATCCGATATAACTTTTAGGGGCGCCCCGTATTTTAAAATATATTTATTTAAAATAGAATCAGTAACTAATTTCGCGGAGGCTCGTTTTAAGGGAACAATTTCGGTCCATTTACTAAAATGATCAACCATAACAAGGAGATAGCGACTTTTATTTAACTGACTTTTTGGAAAAGGGCCCAATAAATCGATGCCAATTATTTCATTTGGAAATTCGGATTTAATACTATTTAGAAACCCGGCCGGGCGGAAATTAATATAATTAACTGCTTGACATGTTGAGCAGGACTGGACATACGCCCTTGTTAACTTTTGCAGTTCAGGAAAGTAGACTGCCTCGCGTACGCGTTGGATAGTTTTTCGAATACCAGCATGAGAAGCTAAAGGGCTGTCATGGAGCTCCTGCAGGATATTTAATCTAAGACTAGCTGGGATAACAGGTCGAAATTCGTTGTTGGAATTCGTAGTTTTTGTATAAAATAATAGACCATCTATTAGTTCGTAATGGGCCGCCCTAGTTCTTATCGCCACAATATCTTGGTGGCTAAAATTTTCAGGATCCTTCAAATACTCATAAATGCTTCCAAACTCAGGATCCTTACCCAGTTCAGTTATTACAGTTTCTCGGGAATTTATTGTACATGCTGTGAGCATTGCCACCTTTACGGTATTCCCTTGTTCATCTATTTTAATTCTCGATAGGGCATCTGCTACGATATTTTCCTTTCCGGGGGTATGCTTGATTACCAGATTATATTCTTGCAGCTTGAGTGCCCATCTTATTAACCTTGGGGATAAATTTTTCCCTGAGTACAATCTAGTTACCGCCGCATGATCAGAGTATACTGTTATCGGCGCCTTTCCAAAATAGACTCGGAACTTTTGCACTGCTAACAGAACTGCAAGTGCCTCTCTCTCGGTCGCGGAATAGTTTCTTTGTGTTTGATTTAAAGTTCGGCTAAAAAATGCCACGGGCTGCTGATTTTGCGAAAGTACCGCTCCTACCGCATAATCCGAAGCATCCGCTGAAATTTCTAAATTCTCATCCTTTTCAGGAAATTTCAATACAGGGGCTTGCGTTAATGCTTGTTTTAATTTTTCGAAAGCACTATTGGCTTCGGCCGTCCGCGAGAATCTTGCCTTTTTCCTTTTTAATTTTAACAATGGCTCAGCGATAGCCGCAAAATCTTTTATAAAGAACCTATAATATGAACAAAGTCCTAGAAAAGAAGAGAGCTTCTTTACCGTGTTTGGAGTCGGATACTTTTGTACAGCGATTATTTTTGATTCATCTGTCTCGATCCCTTTTTGAGATATTTTGTAACCTAAATATTTTAATTCAGGGGCTGCAAATTTGCACTTTTCGACATTAACTTTTAGTCCGGCCTCATTTAATACAGAAAACACCTGTCTTAAATCCTGTACATGTAGGTCGAGATTATCACTAGTAATAATGATATCGTCTAAATAGATAAATGTGGACTTCCCAAGAACAGGTCTTAACACAATGTCCATGCATCGCTGAAATGTTGCCAGTGCCCCTGAAAGGCCAAACGGCATACGCAAAAATGCATAAGTGCCAGACTTGGTTATAAAAGCAGTCTTAGGCACGTCCTCAGGCCTCACCCCTATTTGAAAATAACCAGTCGTTAAGTCTAAAGTCGTCATAAATTTGGTTGATTTTATGTTCCTTAAAATTTCTTCTATGATCGGTAACGGATATACCGGATATTTCGTTATGGAATATAATTTACGGTAATCAATAGCGAATCTCCACCTTTTTGGATGCTCCAAAGGATAGTCATTATTTTTCTTACATAAAACCACCGGGCTAGCGTAACTACTTGAGATGGGCGTTATGATCTTTTTACGTAGCATATCGGTAATATGCCATTCTATAATTTTTTCCTTATTCTTATCATACCGGTATGGTTTTTGGGGAACTGGCATTGCATCTCCGGTGTCAATACTATGGTTAGTAACCTGAGTAAATCCTGGAATATCACTAAATAACGAAGCAAATTCACTTACCACTTGTCGGATTCTATCTTGCTCGTCATTAGGCAGGTGGTCAAGTTTTAACATCGGCGGTTCAGCGTTTTCAGTACGAACTGGTTTCATTGTCAGCTTAAGGGACGCTTCATTAAAATCCAGCGTAGCTTGGGCTTCTGAAAGAAAATCTATTCCTAAAATTAAATGTGCTTGCAGATTCTTTACTATAAAAAACATCACCTTTATTTGTTCGTCCTTGATACGGATATACAAAGGTACTTTACCTACGCACTTACATTTTTCTCCTTGCGCCGCTAACACTGTCGTATTATCCGCATTATATATGCGGTATTTGCGAAAATACTTCCTAAAAAACTCTTCTGCCACACAGGAACACTGCGCGCCGGTATCCAGGAGTGCGGTGGAAGGGATATTATTCACCAACACTTCAATCTTCGGAAGAGTCAAATTTTTCACCATTACTGTATTTAACTTGTAGGAAGAGGGGTTTTCGTGGCCTTCGGATTTCCGCACCCTCTCGTCAGCAGAAATCCGTTTTAGTTTAAATTATTTTTCCTTTCCGTGCTTTCCTTCTTTTTCCCCTGGCCTTGAGACTTTTTTCCTGGGTTGCTATTGAACTGTCGACGTTCGCCGGCTGTTTTTGAATGCTCGGGTTTCCTTGCCCACTGATTCGCTTTTTCTCCGTAGCCGTATGCTTGAGTTTGCTGTAGTCTTGGCGTACCAAATTGGTTTCGCTGTTGATATTGGCGTCTTCTTTCGACGTCCGCCGTTCTTCTACTTTCAAACTGGATTGCTAGCTCAAATAACTTTTCCAGTGTAGTCGGATTTCTTAATTCAATAAAGTCTTGCACTTGGGGCAGTAACCTCGGCAAAATCACTTGAATTATTTCAGGATCCGGACGGTTTCCATACAAGAGCTTCAAAACGTGAATTTTTCTTAAAATAAAGCTCGAGAGGTTTTCGATTCTTTGTTGATATATACTGAAAAGTTCCGTTTCTAATTTCGCACGATCCCTTACAACAGGGAAGGCTTTTAGTAGGGCAGTCTTGAAATTTTCGTAAGTATAGATGGGACTTCCTGCTTGACCCAAGAGTCTTCTGCCTATACATTTGAACCAGTTAAGCGCTTGGCCCCTCAAAGCGCTGGTAGCTAAGGTAACTTTTTGAAACTCGTGCACGGGGTAGAGCATGAAGTGGTCATCCAATTTTTCCAAAAAACTGGTTACCGATGAGTTTCCGTTAAATGTTGCTTCTGGTTTCATCGAAGCGCGCATGGTCTGGACGATGTAACCAAATCCTTCCAGGGCGGCAGCTGGCATTTCTGGATTCTGAGCCGTTTCTGCAGGCAGCACAGGTTCTTCTTGAAACTCGGCCATGGTTATTCTTCTTCGTTGGGCGCCACTATCAGGGTCAATGTTTCTTCTAACCTTCTTCGGGAACATACAAGGACCTGACTCGGAACAGAGAGCTTACTAAAGCTATGTTCACTAATTGTGGTAAGTAGACAGGATACAGACGAAGGGTATACAAAACCCTTTATTTTCTCTATATATACAAGAACTTCCGTACTTCGGAATACACTGACCCGCCACTTGGGGTCTAACGTAAAAGTATAAAAGTGAAACTAAACTCTAATTTAACTTTAGAATAATAAACGTGGAAGATTGGCCTTGTAATAACAGGAAGCGTATGTAGCACAGAGACTGTGAACACTACAATACGTTTAAATTTATCAAGAGGATTAAAACCTCTGGCCTGGAAGGCGAACAGCAACTGCGTAACTTCTAAGGTAAGCGGCCTGCTTCGAACTCACTGCTTCCTCTCTTTCGCTTGGCAAAAAGCCACAACTTAAGTACTTGGCGTTCGCCAGACAAACTTTGCATAAAACCTTAACGCTTATAATTCTGGCCGGAAGTAGAAAATAAGAAGTGATAGTAAAGATTTAAAATAAAATAAACGTTAGTAAAACTTAAGATCCTTACATACTTCCCGCCAGAGTTAATTAGTTTGAAACTGAGGTCTAAAACGAACTTGTTGAAAACTTTTAGCTCTAGAATCTAACGCAAGGCCAATCTTTTACAAACACACTTCGCTAGAAACTAGAAATTTAAAAGAAAGAAATTTGTTACAATAGCAGCTCCCAGGATATACAACAATCTTTTTTTTTTCATCTGTACTGCATCTAAACAGGAGCTTTTATTCAATTCTGGTTCCTTCCAGAGATCTGGAAGGAAAACTAGTTTAATGAAATGTTACACAATGAAATGGCAAGTAACATATACAATTATACTTCTCTTAACATTCTTATTTCATTCATGACTATTTTAATTATCTCTCCCCGTGCTCTCTGACATGTGTTGTAAAAGAACACCAAACACGAATGTGTTTCTGTCTACGTGTGCCACACTTCCTCCTACAATCAAAACACTAACGTGTTAAAATTCAACATAACGAGACTCTTAACACACCCTAATTTCAACTCTAAACCCTGAGGTACTATTCTAAAAGTGGCTAACTCTAAAGTGTAGCGTCAGAGAGCCTAACTACATCATTCAACCTTTAACACATATTCGCCATGATTTAGTCTTTACAGTCACACGAATAACAAATTTTTAACATTACTTTCACTTTTACCATATCACGGTATTTCTTAACATTTAAAATAACAGTTCACATTGTATATAAGAACATATCAACATGACGTTAATTTTACACATTTGAAAACATACATTAGTAGTACATTGTTAACTTCTATTCTTTTCAAAGCAAGTGCCAATTCTTTCTACATTGAAATAATACATTTCAAAAAGTCTTTCAGACTAAAACTTCTCTCTTGCTAGAATGTTTTAAATAAAATTTATACAATAACTTATACATCAACTTTAGTTTTACGCGCGAGTAATTGAAAAACATAATAAGAAAATCGGTCACAACTCATTTCTCGCCCTTTTGGCGATAAAGGTAGACCTCGCATGAGGTAAAACTTCTTGAAATCTGCCACTTGCAGTAAGAATGAAAGATTAACTTAAGTGTGCAAAGTAACAAAAAATTTTACTTATCTTTGTAATATTCGGACATCCTTTTCTGGGCCCAGTCTTTAAAGGTACTGCAGAGAGTAGTTTGATTTATCCTCCTTCTTGTACGGGCTCGCCCTTCAGTGCTTTCCTCTGGAAGCTTCCTTTTTTCACCAGTTCGGCCACCCTTGAATACCTTCCTTTTCTCCTCTGCTTGTGGTCTTGGCCATTTGATGGCAGCTGGTCTTGGCGGAACCGGGTAACCTCTTCCGTGTTCTTGCTTGGACCTCGTTGTTGGCCGTTCAAATTTTCCTTGTAACTTTTCCTCCGCCGCTGATTGCCCTTCCGCAGTTCGGCGACTTTTGCTGCGGAGAGTTCTGTCGGATGAGTAGATCTTCCGTTTTAAAGCCGGGCTATAGTTGCCGTCACTTCTCCTGGTTCTCTTCACATACGTCGCCCTTCTCCCTTCTTCATTCTGGGGGTGTTCGTGAACTCTCTTTTCTGAACGGTAGAACGGCTTCTTTTTCTTGTTACCTTCAATTTTTCCGCGGGGCAATTTTCTTTTCACTTGCTTCTGTCTCTCATAGGCTTCCCCTTGTACTTGTCGTTTTTCCACCTCTGGAGCTTGTACCTGCGGTGTCTGCCGTGCCGGATCCTGCAAAAGATCTGAAAAGATTTGCATTTTATTACGATCGAAGTAGGGCTTGATTTGATCAATGTTTGCGGAACAGGTTTCACCATTTCTGGCTTTTAACACTACAACAGCGTGACTTATTTTTTCTATAACATATGGTCCTTCAAATCGTGGAAAAAATTTGGCAGTTTTATCTTCTGGTTCTGAAGAAAGTGAATGCTTAATTTTTAAAACTTCATCCCCTACTTTATAAGTTACTCCCCGTCGTTTCAAATCATAATATAGCTTCTGTTTTCTTTGTGCTACTTCCGTATTCTTTTTTGCTTCTTTTATCAGTTTTTCTATATCACCCATTTTAAATTCTGGGGCTCTTTGTTGCACATAAAATAATTTATCTAACGGTGTTATAATCTTTCTGCCTAGAAATAACTCAGCAGGAGTTTTGCCCGTTGTATCATGTTTTGCGGTCCTAAGGGCGAAAGCAAATTCATTGACATAGTTATCCCAGCTTTTATGAAAATTTTTAACATAACTACGGATAATTTTCACTATATTTCTATTGACCCGTTCCGCTATATTTGATTGCGGCCGATACGGGACCATTTTTAAATGACGTATGCCCAGTTTTTGGCACATGTCTTCAAATATATTACTTACAAATTGAGGACCATTATCCGATATAACTTTTAGGGGCGCCCCGTATTTTAAAATATATTTATTTAAAATAGAATCAGTAACTAATTTCGCGGAGGCTCGTTTTAAGGGAACAATTTCGGTCCATTTACTAAAATGATCAACCATAACAAGGAGATAGCGACTTTTATTTAACTGACTTTTTGGAAAAGGGCCCAATAAATCGATGCCAATTATTTCATTTGGAAATTCGGATTTAATACTATTTAGAAACCCGGCCGGGCGGAAATTAATATAATTAACTGCTTGACATGTTGAGCAGGACTGGACATACGCCCTTGTTAACTTTTGCAGTTCAGGAAAGTAGACTGCCTCGCGTACGCGTTGGATAGTTTTTCGAATACCAGCATGAGAAGCTAAAGGGCTGTCATGGAGCTCCTGCAGGATATTTAATCTAAGACTAGCTGGGATAACAGGTCGAAATTCGTTGTTGGAATTCGTAGTTTTTGTATAAAATAATAGACCATCTATTAGTTCGTAATGGGCCGCCCTAGTTCTTATCGCCACAATATCTTGGTGGCTAAAATTTTCAGGATCCTTCAAATACTCATAAATGCTTCCAAACTCAGGATCCTTACCCAGTTCAGTTATTACAGTTTCTCGGGAATTTATTGTACATGCTGTGAGCATTGCCACCTTTACGGTATTCCCTTGTTCATCTATTTTAATTCTCGATAGGGCATCTGCTACGATATTTTCCTTTCCGGGGGTATGCTTGATTACCAGATTATATTCTTGCAGCTTGAGTGCCCATCTTATTAACCTTGGGGATAAATTTTTCCCTGAGTACAATCTAGTTACCGCCGCATGATCAGAGTATACTGTTATCGGCGCCTTTCCAAAATAGACTCGGAACTTTTGCACTGCTAACAGAACTGCAAGTGCCTCTCTCTCGGTCGCGGAATAGTTTCTTTGTGTTTGATTTAAAGTTCGGCTAAAAAATGCCACGGGCTGCTGATTTTGCGAAAGTACCGCTCCTACCGCATAATCCGAAGCATCCGCTGAAATTTCTAAATTCTCATCCTTTTCAGGAAATTTCAATACAGGGGCTTGCGTTAATGCTTGTTTTAATTTTTCGAAAGCACTATTGGCTTCGGCCGTCCGCGAGAATCTTGCCTTTTTCCTTTTTAATTTTAACAATGGCTCAGCGATAGCCGCAAAATCTTTTATAAAGAACCTATAATATGAACAAAGTCCTAGAAAAGAAGAGAGCTTCTTCGCCGTGTTTGGCAGCGGATACTTTTGCACAGCGATTATTTTTGATTCGTCTGTCTCGATTCCTTTCTGAGATATTTTGTAACCTAAATATTTTAATTCAGGGGCTGGAAATTTGCACTTTTCGACATTAACTTTTAGTCCGGCCTCATTTAATACAGAAAACACCTGTCTTAAATCCTGTACATGTAGGTCGAGATTATCACTAGTAATAATGATATCGTCTAAATAGATAAATGTGGACTTCCCAAGAACAGGTCTTAACACAATGTCCATGCATCGCTGAAATGTTGCCGGTGCCCCTGAAAGGCCAAACGGCATACGCAAAAATGCATAAGTGCCAGACTTGGTTATAAAAGCAGTCTTAGGCACGTCCTCAGGCCTCACCCCTATTTGAAAATAACCAGTCGTTAAGTCTAAAGTCGTCATAAATTTGGTTGATTTTATGTTCCTTAAAATTTCTTCTATGATCGGTAACGGATATACCGGATATTTCGTTATGGAATATAATTTACGGTAATCAATAGCGAATCTCCACCTTTTTGGATGCTCCAAAGGATAGTCATTATTTTTCTTACATAAAACCACCGGGCTAGCGTAACTACTTGAGATGGGCGTTATGATCTTTTTACGTAGCATATCGGTAATATGCCATTCTATAATTTTTTCCTTATTCTTATCATACCGGTATGGTTTTTGGGGAACTGGCATTGCATCTCCGGTGTCAATACTATGGTTAGTAACCTGAGTAAATCCTGGAATATCACTAAATAACGAAGCAAATTCACTTACCACTTGTCGGATTCTATCTTGCTCGTCATTAGGCAGGTGGTCAAGTTTTAACATCGGCGGTTCAGCGTTTTCAGTACGAACTGGTTTCATTGTCAGCTTAAGGGACGCTTCATTAAAATCCAGCGTAGCTTGGGCTTCTGAAAGAAAATCTATTCCTAAAATTAAATGTGCTTGCAGATTCTTTACTATAAAAAACATCACCTTTATTTGTTCGTCCTTGATACGGATATACAAAGGTACTTTACCTACGCACTTACATTTTTCTCCTTGCGCCGCTAACACTGTCGTATTATCCGCATTATATATGCGGTATTTGCGAAAATACTTCCTAAAAAACTCTTCTGCCACACAGGAACACTGCGCGCCGGTATCCAGGAGTGCGGTGGAAGGGATATTATTCACCAACACTTCAATCTTCGGAAGAGTCAAATTTTTCACCATTACTGTATTTAACTTGTAGGAAGAGGGGTTTTCGTGGCCTTCGGATTTCCGCACCCTCTCGTCAGCAGAAATCCGTTTTAGTTTAAATTATTTTTCTTTTCCGTGCTTTCCTTCTTTTTCCCCTGGCCTTGAGACTTTTTTCCTGGGTTGCTATTGAACTGTCGACGTTCGCCGGCTGTTTTTGAATGCTCGGGTTTCCTTGCCCACTGATTCGCTTTTTCTCCGTAGCCGTATGCTTGAGTTTGCTGTAGTCTTGGCGTACCAAATTGGTTTCGCTGTTGATATTGGCGTCTTCTTTCGACGTCCGCCGTTCTTCTACTTTCAAACTGGATTGCTAGCTCAAATAACTTTTCCAGTGTAGTCGGATTTCTTAATTCAATAAAGTCTTGCACTTGGGGCAGTAACCTCGGCAAAATCACTTGAATTATTTCAGGATCCGGACGGTTTCCATACAAGAGCTTCAAAACGTGAATTTTTCTTAAAATAAAGCTCGAGAGGTTTTCGATTCTTTGTTGATATATACTGAAAAGTTCCGTTTCTAATTTCGCACGATCCCTTACAACAGGGAAGGCTTTTAGTAGGGCAGTCTTGAAATTTTCGTAAGTATAGATGGGACTTCCTGCTTGACCCAAGAGTCTTCTGCCTATACATTTGAACCAGTTAAGCGCTTGGGCCCCTCAAAGCGCTGGTAGCTAAGGTAACTTTTTGAAACTCGTGCACGGGGTAGAGCATGAAGTGGTCATCCAATTTTTCCAAAAAACTGGTTACCGATGAGTTTCCGTTAAATGTTGCTTCTGGTTTCATCGAAGCGCATGGTCTGGACGATGTAACCAAATCCTTCCAGGGCGGCAGCTGGCATTTCTGGATTCTGAGCCGTTTCTGCAGGCAGCACAGGTTCTTCTTGAAACTCGGCCATGGTTATTCTTCTTCGTTGGGCGCCACTATCAGGGTCAATGTTTCTTCTAACCTTCTTCGGGAACATACAAGGACCTGACTCGGAACAGAGAGCTTACTAAAGCTATGTTCACTAATTGTGGTAAGTAGACAGGATACAGACGAAGGGTATACAAAACCCTTTATTTTCTCTATATATACAAGAACTTCCGTACTTCGGAATACACTGACCGCCCACTTGGGGTCTAACGTAAAAGTATAAAAGTAAAACTAAACTCTAATTTAACTTTAGAATAATAAACGTGGAAGATTGCCTTGTAATAACAGGAAGCGTATGTAGCACAGAGACTGTGAACACTACAATACGTTTAAATTTATCAAGAGGATTAAAACCTCTGGCCTGGAAGGCGAACAGCAACTGCGTAACTTCTAAGGTAAGCGGCCTGCTTCCGAACTCACTGCTTCCTCTCTTTCGCTTGGCAAAAAGCCACAACTTAAGTACTTGGCGTTCGCCAGACAAACTTTGCATAAAACCTTAACGCTTATAATTCTGGCCGGAAGTAGAAAATAAGAAGTGATAGTAAAGATTTAAAATAAAATAAACGTTAGTAAAACTTAAGATCCTTACATACTTCCCGCCAGAGTTAATTAGTTTGAAACTGAGGTCTAAAACGAACTTGTTGAAAACTTTTAGCTCTAGAATCTAACGCAAGGCCAATCTTTTACAAACACACTTCGCTAGAAACTAGAAATTTAAAAGAAAGAAATTTGTTACAATAGCAGCTCCCAGGATATACAACAATCTTTTTTTTTCATCTGTACTGCATCTAAACAGGAGCTTTTATTCAATTCTGGTTCCTTCCAGAGATCTGGAAGGAAAACTAGTTTAATGAAATGTTACACAATGAAATGGCAAGTAACATATACAATTATACTTCTCTTAACATTCTTATTTCATTCATGACTATTTTAATTATCTCTCCCCGTGCTCTCTGACATGTGTTGTAAAAGAACACCAAACACGAATGTGTTTCTGTCTACGTGTGCCACACTTCCTCCTACAATCAAAACACTAACGTGTTAAAATTCAACATAACGAGACTCTTAACACACCCTAATTTCAACTCTAAACCCTGAGGTACTATTCTAAAAGTGGCTAACTCTAAAGTGTAGCGTCAGAGAGCCTAACTACATCATTCAACCTTTAACACATATTCGCCATGATTTAGTCTTTACAGTCACACGAATAACAAATTTTTAACATTACTTTCACTTTTACCATATCACGGTATTTCTTAACATTTAAAATAACAGTTCACATTGTATATAAGAACATATCAACATGACGTTAATTTTACACATTTGAAAACATACATTAGTAGTACATTGTTAACTTCTATTCTTTTCAAAGCAAGTGCCAATTCTTTCTACATTGAAATAATACATTTCAAAAAGTCTTTCAGACTAAAACTTCTCTCTTGCTAGAATGTTTTAAATAAAATTTATACAATAACTTATACATCAACTTTAGTTTTACGCGCGAGTAATTGAAAAACATAATAAGAAAATCGGTCACAACTCATTTCTCGCCCTTTTGGCGATAAAGGTAGACCTCGCATGAGGTAAAACTTCTTGAAATCTGCCACTTGCAGTAAGAATGAAAGATTAACTTAAGTGTGCAAAGTAACAAAAAATTTTACTTATCTTTGTAATATTCGGACATCCTTTTCTGGGCCCAGTCTTTAAAGGTACTGCAGAGAGTAGTTTGATTTATCCTCCTTCTTGTACGGGCTCGCCCTTCAGTGCTTTCCTCTGGAAGCTTCCTTTTTTCACCAGTTCGGCCACCCTTGAATACCTTCCTTTTCTCCTCTGCTTGTGGTCTTGGCCATTTGATGGCAGCTGGTCTTGGCGGAACCGGGTAACCTCTTCCGTGTTCTTGCTTGGACCTCGTTGTTGGCCGTTCAAATTTTCCTTGTAACTTTTCCTCCGCCGCTGATTGCCCTTCCGCAGTTCGGCGACTTTTGCTGCGGAGAGTTCTGTCGGATGAGTAGATCTTCCGTTTTAAAGCCGGGCTATAGTTGCCGTCACTTCTCCTGGTTCTCTTCACATACGTCGCCCTTCTCCCTTCTTCATTCTGGGGGTGTTCGTGAACTCTCTTTTCTGGACGGTAGAACGGCTTCTTTTTCTTGTTACCTTCAATTTTTCCGCGGGGCAATTTTCTTTTCACTTGCTTCTGTCTCTCATAGGCTTCCCCTTGTACTTGTCGTTTTTCCACCTCTGGAGCTTGTACCTGCGGTGTCTGCCGTGCCGGATCCTGCAAAAGATCTGAAAAGATTTGCATTTTATTACGATCGAAGTAGGGCTTGATTTGATCAATGTTTGCGGAACAGGTTTCACCATTTCTGGCTTTTAACACTACAACAGCGTGACTTATTTTTTCTATAACATATGGTCCTTCAAATCGTGGAAAAAATTTGGCAGTTTTATCTTCTGGTTCTGAAGAAAGTGAATGCTTAATTTTTAAAACTTCATCCCCTACTTTATAAGTTACTCCCCGTCGTTTCAAATCATAATATAGCTTCTGTTTTCTTTGTGCTACTTCCGTATTCTTTTTTGCTTCTTTTATCAGTTTTTCTATATCACCCATTTTAAATTCTGGGGCTCTTTGTTGCACATAAAATAATTTATCTAACGGTGTTATAATCTTTCTGCCTAGAAATAACTCAGCAGGAGTTTTGCCCGTTGTATCATGTTTTGCGGTCCTAAGGGCGAAAGCAAATTCATTGACATAGTTATCCCAGCTTTTATGAAAATTTTTAACATAACTACGGATAATTTTCACTATATTTCTATTGACCCGTTCCGCTATATTTGATTGCGGCCGATACGGGACCATTTTTAAATGACGTATGCCCAGTTTTTGGCACATGTCTTCAAATATATTACTTACAAATTGAGGACCATTATCCGATATAACTTTTAGGGGCGCCCCGTATTTTAAAATATATTTATTTAAAATAGAATCAGTAACTAATTTCGCGGAGGCTCGTTTTAAGGGAACAATTTCGGTCCATTTACTAAAATGATCAACCATAACAAGGAGATAGCGACTTTTATTTAACTGACTTTTTGGAAAAGGGCCCAATAAATCGATGCCAATTATTTCATTTGGAAATTCGGATTTAATACTATTTAGAAACCCGGCCGGGCGGAAATTAATATAATTAACTGCTTGACATGTTGAGCAGGACTGGACATACGCCCTTGTTAACTTTTGCAGTTCAGGAAAGTAGACTGCCTCGCGTACGCGTTGGATAGTTTTTCGAATACCAGCATGAGAAGCTAAAGGGCTGTCATGGAGCTCCTGCAGGATATTTAATCTAAGACTAGCTGGGATAACAGGTCGAAATTCGTTGTTGGAATTCGTAGTTTTTGTATAAAATAATAGACCATCTATTAGTTCGTAATGGGCCGCCCTAGTTC